>NC_143399.1:151287337-151437337 GCF_052110815.1 Crocodylus siamensis | reverse complement strand
TGATGTCAGAAAGTTGAAACATCCTATTGGAAGTGCAAAACCTTGTAACTCAAAACACTGTAAGTCGATGACTGCATGTACATGGGGTTCATTCTAAAAGCAGGAAAAAAAGTTTGACTTGGTACATATTTCTAAATGGCTTTTATATATGATAAAAATTACACTATAGCATCTCACTTCCAACAAGTGGGGCAACATCAAGAAGAGGAAAGGTTTTTAATCATAACTACTGGAACTGCGTAGAAAGTTAAAATATTAGAATTCTTTTAGGAAAATAATACAGTTACTGTATTGAGAAAGATCTCTTTGTTGATGTGCCCCTAACTAGTGAACTCTAGAATGGAATAGCGTTAGGATTTTAAGAGTTCCTTTTGCTGGCAGTGAATTTCTAGCTGTTAGTATAGAGAAAATTTTCCCATCACTGGTGCATAAAGGTCTGGGGGGCATAAATACATTACTAGGAAAGACGAATTAATTATTATGCTACAGACTGCAAAACTATTTGACTACCATAGTACCTTTTTTAAAGATACATGTATGGGGTGGCAGAGGGAGAAATCTAAAAATCATTTTGTCCTACCTTTCCTTTATAAGATACTTGTATTTCCAGCCTATTGTAATTTATTTTATTGATAAACTCAGTCCTAGATCTTGTATTGATTCCACCCTCAAGAATGTACGGCTAGGAACAATCCTGTATTGGCAAGGAAATAGATTGGATAATCTACTAGGTCTTTCCCATCACTACCTCTTATGATATTGCATTGTCTGAAATAAACCTTCTGAAAATATGCATTATATATTGAAAGAGTGCATGTAACTGAATAGGATGAATATCTGGAACACACATATTCAATATATGTGTTATATTATTTACTGTTTTATAACAATATTTTAATTATTTATATGGTGCTATGTGGCAGAAAGGTACATAGTGCTTTACAGACAAATAAAAAATAAAAATCCCTGAGAAGCTTACATTTTTATTTGCTAATTTGCATTAATTATTCTTGTTAAAATAGCAAGTTCATTATCCTGTTCTTATGTTGGTTATACATTTAAAGATTCATTAAGAATTAATTTTCGGAATGAGCTAGCCTGAAAAAATAGATTAATCTAGAGATATTTACATTAGTAATTTCGATCATAAAAAAGGTTTAAGAAGTAGCTTTTCACTTAGGTCTCATTGTTAATGTATATTTTATATGGCCCTTTTGTGGGAGACTTTTCAGAGCAATTCTAACCAAATGCTGAAGAGAGAATAATTTATGGTATCTAGGAACACACACAGTTTGCATGAATAGTCTATCCCATCTGACAATGAAGTATTAATGGTGACAAGAACCCTTCCTTTAGACCCCTTACTCCCCATGTAGAAATTTCACTTGTATGGACTATTCATCTGGAGGCACATGAGAATTCTTTAGGGCAGAAGAAAGAATCATTTTATTTGAAATACCATAACTATGATTGGTTCAGAGAGGGAAGAATTCAATTTCTCTTTGCTCATCTAAGCAATAGTTTTCTAGCCATCTACCGGGGCACTTTTGATCCCTACAGACCTGTATGTATTCGCAGATATGGGGCTATATGCATGTGAACATAGCCATGTACATGTCTATTTCTCTGAAAAGGTGGGGGAGAGAGGAGGTGAATCCTCCCATGTTTTAGCCCCAAGAGCCAAATAGTTAGGGCACTTGCCTAGGAAACAGGAGGCATGGGTTCTATACCCCACCAGCCCCAGCCCACAGGAAATTTGAACCTGAGGCCCTCTGTAAGCACACAAATAAAGGTGTGGTGCCATCTAACATACGATTCATATAATAGCACCTCCTGCCATGCCACATGAGGCACAACTGTGGGATTCTTCATTAGATCTCTTTTTGCTTTACTGCTGGTGCAGAGGGAACCCAATCCCAGACTCCCCTTGCACCAGCAACAAGCAAGCTCTCACAGTTGGGAGCCCCACCCCAGTTGAGGGGCTCCCAGCTGTGGGGGTGCCCCACACATCCCTGGGGCTGGAGGACGGCCCACTGTGGCAATCTCCCCACCCCCAGAGGTCTCAGAAACCCATGAAGCCAGAGGATCACTGCAGGAGAGATTTCTGCCCCCCTGTTCTGGGGTGTGGGGAAATCCCTGGGGCCAGAGGATTGGGGGTATGGGGAAACCCCCAGGGCTGGAGGATTAAGGGTGCAGGGAAACCCCTGGGGCCAGAGAATTGCTGTAGGGGTAAGCCCCTCCCTCTCCCCGGGGGTGTGAAGAAACCACTGGAGCTGGAGGATTGGGAGTGCAGGGAAACCTGTAGATTTCACACCCCTCTCAAGACCTAGGGATTGTGGCTGCCAGACTCCCTTGGGCTTGGGGGTGCATGAAACCCCTGGACCCTGGGGATCATGGCTGAAATGATTCCTAGGGCTCTGAGTTTTTATGCTGGGCCTGGTGCACCCTTGCGGCTGGGAGCCCCATCAGCTGACGAGGATCCCAGCCACGGAGGAGACCCTGCTACACGTTCAAATAAAAGCTTGATAGCAACCAGCTATAAAGTTAGTACATATTTCTGAGGTCTAACTTTATAGCTGGTTGGAGTTTTTTATGGCAGGACAGCTACTTTTGCATATGTAGCTGGTCTCCAGGTAATTGCATAATACCTGTAACATGTAGAGAGGGCCTGTCTCTCTTAAACTTCCCAGCATAATCTGCTCACTAACTTACAATAGGCCGGGTATTACCCAGACCCTTCTCCAGCACTTCTGTTGAGCCTGGCCCCTGGGCAGCCAAGAGAGAGAAGTGTGTGGGGCCAGAAGGAAATAAGTCAAATGGTGTGTGGCTCAACCAGATGAATGCCATGCAGAAATCTCCTCAATATACTGCCATATATCCATTTTTTGAGGTCTAACTTTATAGCTGGTTGCAGCTTTTTATGGCATGATAGCTACTTTGCATTTCTAGTCTACCAGTGCTGAGGGAGTTACTTGACTTCATGGCTCATTATAATTTACCCAATCCCTTGTAAACTCTTTGTTCCACAGGTGGTTAACAATGCTTTCTTCTTTTTAATGGTTCTGATGTTCCACCATCAAGCTATCCTTTGTTCTGTAATTCTGCTGCTGGTTAGCTGCTGCTGGTAATGAAGCTCCTGTTTCACAGCCTTGCAGATCTGTTTTTAACTCATTCCAATGAGTTTTTGCTTCAATCTTAAACTGAATAATACAGCTGTAGATTCCTAGTGTATTAGTAAAGTTTCTCATTTATTTTTCACTGGAGAAAAATATGTTATTTTATATATGATGAATGCACGTCACCATTTGCACCCCTTGTTTTAAATTCTATATCCACCCATGGGTATGGTAGTTGCAGTACTATGATGGAAAATCAGCAATGCAGATTTAGACCTCCTCTGGATTGGCAGGAGGGAGGATGGGTGACCTGCATCCCCTGGTTCCTTGGCAAATGCCCAAAGTACTTAACCATTGAGGCTAAAACATGGGAGAGTTCTCCTATGTGAATATATACTTGTTATGTATTTCTGGCAGCCTATGCTTCTGGGCCATAGAGGCTGGTTTATGTCAACACAGGGCATGCATGCATGGCTGCATACACGCTTAGCCGGTGTATAGCCTACCAAGGAAGCTCAGTCTGTCCATGCACACTTACGGGTCCACACTGCTAAGGAAATACTGCTAATAGAAGAGTCCACCTATTACTTTCTATTTAGATTTTTATACTATGTCCATCACAGTGGCTGCTGAGTGTCTGCAAGCCTACCACCACTCTTTCTTTCCCATTTTCCACCATTTTCTTCCCTCATTAAACTAAGGACTCACTGCAGTTAGTAACAACACTACCATAAATTGCAGGAGGAACAGGACTGGGTTTAACTCTAGACACTCTTGGACCTTGAAATCTAACTTGGAACCTTTCTTGGCCCTCTGTTTTGGTTGATGCTCAAAGACAAAGAAAATTATGATATCTTGTATCTATGCCATCTATGGTAAAACTCCCATTGATTTCACTGGGGCCAGAATTTCAACCCAAATTTTGAAATACACTACTAACAGATTGGAAAGACAGTAAGCTCAGTGAATGAAGAGACGTCTTCAGAGCTGACACTATAAGGCAGAACTGTACAGTTGGTTGCCTATTACTCCCTAAGCTTGATACACTATTTCTTTTAATAACCTTGATACATAATTATTTTTTCTTAGCATTGGCTCTTGTGATTTGTCAGATTCATCAGATTCTAGTATGTATCTTTGAGATCTATAATGTAACATTTCATAGCGGGCAGCGAATTAGACTTAAATTTGCAAGGCAGTATGGCTACCAAGAATTCACAGTGACTGAACTTCATGGAGCAGAGAAATTATAATCTGTTACAATTCTAGCAAGACTCCTTCTGGAACACTGTCTTTATCACCTCTCTACTAGACTGTCATAGACAAATTGGAGGGAGTTCAGAGCCAGTAACAAAACTAATTAAGGGGCTGGAGGGAAGGGGCTGGGCTTATGAGAAAAGGGATAAAGAACTAAGGCTAAGTACAGATGTTCAAAAAGCCCCTGCAGAAGCTCTCTAATTTATCACGTTTTGCTTAAAGCATGATAAGCTTATAGTGGAAGCCCATTGAACAGACATTCGCTGTTTGGTGGGAGAGGCTCTGAGCCTGCCCACACTTGTCAGTAGTTGGGGGCCTCCCAGGACTCCTCCCAGGAGGCTGCTGGAGTGGCTTTTCTCCCCACCCCACCCCTAACTGCTGGCTGGCGACTGTCAGTAGTGGTTGGGGGAGGAGAGACCATGGAGTCATTCCTCTGATGTAGCCCCAGCTGGGTAGCAGCACACCACTGTAGAAACATAGACTTTGGACCCCTCCTCCTCTCCGGCCAGCCTGCAGCTCTCAGCTGGTTGGAGGGAGGAGGCAGGGCTGGGATCAGAGGCTGTCGTTGACTCTAGGGCTGGCCCAGAGCTCAGGCAGAGCAGAGAGCTCTGCCTGAGGCTAGAGCGCAGCCCTGTGCAATGCAATCTGGGATGGGAGCAATCGTGCCTTAAGCAACCTGGCACAGATGTTCAATAAAGCACTTTCTGTTAGAGTGCTTAGGATAGTACACATCCATTGAGGGTTAACTTAGAGCATAATCCACCATTTTTAAAGTGGTCTAAGAGTCATGAATGTCTGTTCAGTTACAGCTTTGGATCAGTTTCTGCATGTTATAACACAATAGATGTAATGTCTGTACCTAGCCTAAATGTGTACAATTATCTAAGCAATTCTTAAGGAGAGGACATGATAACAGATGAAGGCTATAAACATGAATAAGAGAAAATAATTATTTGGTGTGGGATAAAGAAATGCACTAAACGTATAGGAGTAAAAGTGAAAAAAAGGAAAGTGTACATAACAGAAAATGTTTCCAGAGAGTGAGAGTTATATGACCATGAAATAGTCCTCCAAGTGAATTGGTGGAAGCTCCATCTCCAGAGATTTAAATCTGGACTGTACAGAACATTAGAATATATAAAAATACATTGTAGGGAACAGTCCTGCACTGTCAGGGGATGGACTAGATGACTTAATGCATCTTTTCCATTTCTAATTTTGATGATTCTATGGCTCATTAATTGCATATCATACGAATGCAGTAAAATTTGATGGGAATTTTAAAAAAAAGTGCCCACACTGTGGGAAAGCTGCCAGAATGAGAATAGACAATTTCATGTTCCTAAAAACCTGGGATTCGAGCACATCTCTGCTCAGTGTTGTTGTTAGAATTATTCCATTCACATTTTTCTTTGATATTTTTATATTGCGTGTAACTGAGTAGAGGGGGACTGATAGTTTCCTGTGAGTGTGTCTCATGAACTGATACATTTCACTGTTTTCCTCAGGAACACAAAGGACACTCAGCACATCCACACAGAGATCTACATGGGCAAAGGTAGAAGACACGCAGTTATTACATGGGCCTCAGTCTTTTTTTTTCCATTAAACCCTATGATCATGCTATCATTGACTTTAACAGGAGTAGGAACCAAGTTCAGAGGGCTAAACAGCTGAGAGACCTGTCTCTGAAGCTTCAGTCTTGCACCATTAAGTTCTATAGAAGGTTTGCCAGTGAAAGGAGAGCAATGCCTTGAGAAAACTTTGACTTATGAAGGATGAGCAAATGCCTAATCCTTCCTTTTACATCTATGATTAAAGCAAGACTGTGGTGTGGCTCACCCTTGCATTCCAGACATACCACAGAAGGAACTTTTGGAATAATAGAAAGGCAGGGGTTGACTCTGCTTCCTAAAGACTTTGCTGTTGAGGTTTTACTCTGGAAAACTCTTGTTAGGCAGCTCAGGCTTCTTTTTTGACCTTCTTGTCTAGAATACTGTAATAATGTTTAAAGAACAGCGCAGTTAGATACAGCTGGCCAGTAACTCAGCTTTATGGTATCTTAGCAGAAAATTGAGTAAGGAGAAGAATCGGTCTGTACTAGCACATATACATAATATATATCATTTTGCTAACTGCTTACTAAACACAAACCAAATCTTTTTCTTGCTGTCTAAATATGGGGCTGCTGAAAGTTAAGTCTCATCCTCCTAAATTTTAGCCTCAGTCTGTTAACTGCCTATTCTCTGACCCTTCTCCTTGCAAACAGCAAAACACTTAAATCAATTAGCATTTAAATTTTAACTTTTATTTGTATTCTTTTATTTATAGCCAAATGCTGGTTTCTCCAATATGTTAGTGTTACACTTCTTACAAAGCCACCTACTTTGTAAGAAGTTTATAACACGACTATAATAATTAGATAGTCCTAAAACCAGCTAAAGATCTTTAAGTAGTGGGTAACCTACTTAGAGAGTCATATCTCCACAGTCTTTTTGGTATTTTTTGTACTAGTCATTGAATAGAACAGCAATAACTGTATTAAAAGGAAATGCTCCTTAGATATGGTATTTTTCCACATAAACAAATTAAATGAACACATTTAACAACATTGTTGGCATTGAATGAGGGACTGAGACATAAGAAAAAATGCATGGTATATCAGTCAGAACATACAGCAGAATGGTTGCTTAGAGACAAATTGGTTCAAAGGCATGACCTGCTGTAGGCTCTATCTACTTCATCAGAAGCCATTTGAAAAGAAACCAGAGTTTCTGATATATCAGCATAACCCTCATCTCAGAAATATGGTAAATTACAATTGGAGAGTCTTGCCCCTTGGTGCAGTGGGAAGGTTTATATGTTCCAGTGATCCTGAGAGCTATCCTAGCAGGAGTTTTAGCTTCCAGTAGGGGCACCTACAAAAGATAGATCAAAAAAGGGGCCACAGCGACCTGCATTGTCCCTGCAGGTTGGGGGTTGAGCATTAAGCCAACAACATAGAGATTATAAGGAAGTCACATCAGGAAAAAGCATGGTAAATACTTGGCAGAGCCCTGTTTATGTCTAAAAAATGTCTGATGGTGTGGGAAGGGTTCAGTTTCAGAGAATGGTTGGGCATCATAAATTAACATAAATTATGAAGGGCAAGACCCGTTTATTTCCTCCTTACATTCCATGCCCCCAGCACTTGATGGGTTACTCTACTTGTAAATGTGAATGTTCATTTCTGAGTTTTAAAGCTTCCTTGATTGCTGCAGAGCGTTGTCCATTTTAAATTGTGACCAATAGCCTTGGGCAGGCTGGGATTTTGAATCTGCTTTGAACTTATACTTCCTGGTTAATTATGTACTGTATTGCAGGCTTGCTACTGGACCATGACTACTGCTTTTAATGTTTTAATATAAAACAACAGTACAGTAGCACCGTTATAGCATTGTTCACGAGGGCACGTTTATATAGCAACTGGTTTCTAAAGTTTTTGATGTCCTGCAAAGATCACCCTTGGGGATGGAGTTTCTAATGCCTGTCTCCAGCTCAAAGGTGAATTAATTCCTTTTCTATCCATTGTTCTTTTCCAACTTTTGGATTGCAGCAATCATCACTCATCTGCTAACTCCTCATTCTTCACATGTGAATGTACTGGCCCCTCCATAATCTGCCCTAACTCTTACCTACACATGCTGGCATCAGTTTAGAGCCCATCTTCCTGACAGATGAAGTGAAGCTCTCAGTAGAGCTTCTCCACCCATAGTCTGTACAGATCTACCAGGGAACTTTTGCAGTATAGAGGCATTGCATAAGTCCTCTGGCAAGAGGTGAGTATCATCTAGTCCAGAGGTGTCCAACCTTTTTGAATGTGGGGCCGGATCATGAACTTTTTATCACCCAGTGGGCCAGCAAGCCATATTCAAAGACCTCACAGGGAGCGGTATCACATCAGGAAGTGATGTCATGTGATCTTTGACACCAATGAAGTTGCAGGAAGTGACAATGAAATGGGTCTGGAAATGTGGTTTAAAATCCAAAATAAAAACAATAGAAAAGCAACTATGAAATAATACCAAATACTTGACTAAAATGAACAGTTTTGCATAATGCATAATGAAAGAAGCACAATGCAAGTTGACAGAAAATATGTGAAAAAGATATCAGCCAGAGTGGAAACTAATCAAAGGTGGAGGGATGTGTCTTGGCGGGAGACACCTGCGCGGCGCTTTGCAGCCTCCACCATTCGCTGCCTTGGAGGGGGTGGGCAGGTGGGGAGGGAGGAGGGAGCAGGGGCTCCTCAGTGCATCCAAGAGGCTGTGAGAGAGACTCGCAGCTCAGCTGGGCACGGCTGCAGCTGCAGCCGGGCACGGAGTGGAGCAGGGCAGGGAGAGCCACTGCCACGTGCGGGAGCGCCAGTCCGGGCTCCTCCTTGTCCTCCTGGCCGCAGCCTCTCCAGGATGTGTGGGAGAGGTGCCCTCTGCTCCGCTGCCACCCACCTCACTGCCCCGGCAGCCATGTGTGCTCATGTTGCCCCCCACTCCCACTTCAGCCCCGTGCGGCTCCACTGCTGAGCCCCGGCCACGGCCCCAGCCCCACACCGCCACCTCCACCTGCTTTCGAGGATGCCCGGTAAGTCGTCTGGGCGCCCGGGCCCTGCCATGGGGCACTGCTTGCTGCAGGCTGCATGTGGGAACCTTGTCCCTTCCCAGACCTTCAGCAGCCATTAGGAAGCTGGTGAGGGGCTGGGGGAGGGACAAGGGGTGGGAACAAAAATAAACAGTGTTTACTTTTATTTCCTGTTGCAGCATCTTGGGCCTCAGAAAATGGCTTGGCGGGTCACATGGTGGCCCACGGGCTGTATATTGGACAAGCCAGATCTAGTCTACACCAGCATGTCTATTTATATCACTGTAGGCTGTGTATGTATGAGTACCAGACTCCACGAATCTGCTCTGAGGACTGAGTAGCTGGAGGGAATGACAGGTGTTGTCCTATCAAGATAAGTCTTAAATGCAAAACACAATGTAAATGTAATTGTATTATAATATTTTATATACAACAGACAGACAATTCTGCCCATGTGTGCATGCACCCATACACACATATATTTGCTGAAAATTCAATAACAGACACAGAATATTAAATAATTCATAGCCTAACTTTGCAGTTCATGGTCAGTCGTTAGTCAAGTCACCAATGGAAGTTTTGTCTGGACAGGGATGAAGTGTAGACTGCAGGATATGAGACTGCTCATATCTACAAGTGAACTAAGTTATTTTGAGAAGCTGAGGATCCAAAGGGCTGGAGTCCTTATATAGACATATACAAGGAGGGGGAGCCTCTCTATATCATAGAGCTCATATAATGTCCAGACAGATCTGCACTCAGAGGAACGCAGGGATTTCTCTCTCAAATGGTACCTTAAAGAGAATGGGGAAGTGCAGGGACTGATGGAAAGAGTCAAGGCCCTGTTTCATCCATGTGAAAGCTGACAGCAGTGGTCAACCAAGTGGTGCAGCTCATTGATGTCCTTTATACTAACTGTGTAAAGGATGTGCATACAAGGCATGATCTAACACAACAGCGTAAAACCAGGAATAGTTCTACTCATCAATAATGTGCTACAAATAATATTGTTTTAAAAAAAAAAAGTTAGATGAAAGATATTGATGCCATTTAAGTATTAGGAGGGCAGTCTGAGACTATATTTGATATCTATTTTCCTCTGAGGGACCCCCATGGCAGAGAAGATCGCCACTGCCACTGCCGAGTTTCTCTGCATATGGGAAGGGGGTTGAGGGGGGTGAGGATTGACTCCACCCTGTGGGTACCTGGCTCCAGGCATGCAGTCCAGGGGTGGGTGGCTGAGCTGGCATGGGCACAGGTGGCCACAGTGCCTCTTTCTCCCTCCCCAGACCCTCTTCCCTGCCCAGGGCTTACTGGATGGGTGTGACAGTGTGAAGTAGTCCTGCTGCCTGCAGTATCCTGGGGCATGGCAGCATGGCACCTAGCTGCCTGGGCAGTGGTGCTCTCCAGAAATAAGCTGCAGGTAGCTCTTGTCACAGTATCCTTGGGCTGGTCTCCCCACTTGGAGCACACAGATGGAGTTGGCTGGGCAGGTGTCAACCTGGGTTATCTTCACTGCCAGCTGAGGCTGAGGGCAGGGAGTGCACCAGGTCCTGCCACTAGTGCCCCAAAGCACCCTCCCCCAAAGAGTCCTTGTCATCACTGGCCTGCAATACTGGCTCCAGAAGCCCACCTGTGCTGGAGTACACATGGCAGCCCTCACCAGGGTCCCTCACAGCCAGGACGCGGTCCACCTGCCACTTGAAGGGCATGGCCTTGCAGGCAGACTCAGACTGCCAGTTGTGGTCCATGATGCAGATCCACTGGGCTCATGAGGCCTTGATCTTGATGGGGTACTGCTGCCCAGACCACTTTTGGCCTTGCTTCTGCATACGGGCTGCAATGGCTTAATATATGTGGGTGTTTGCCTGGGTGCCCTGGGCAGACTGCTACTGCACTCACCCCAGACTGCTATAAGGTCACCGGTCTCTCTCCCAACTCAGTTAGGACCCTGGGCTGATGTCTCCAGCACTGGGGAAGCTGCCATCTCAGGTGCTACCACTGGCCTTGAGGGCTCAGGCAGGGGCTCCGGGTGCTGTTGGGGATTGCCACGTGTCAGCAGCAGAAGGGCACGGTGCCCAGGGGCCAGGAAGCTGGAGGCACAGGCCCTGAAGGTCAGGCCAGGGGTCTGAAGGTCAGCCTGGGCCAGCTACAGAGGCATCCCTGCCACGTGGGTGGAGGAACTCCCAGCCACATGGCCCTGCTCCTGGCAGCAGGCTGGCCCCCTGCTGGTATGGCATCTACATGCGTGCTACTGTGCAGTAGCGACTGTGTGGTTAATCTACAGGTATCTACAGGTACTAGCTAACCACTCAGTAGACCAACTTACTGTGCAGTAAATGCTGTGCATGTGTACCTGGTGATGCTTTACTGCACATTAGTCTTATGCACAGTAAAGCATCTCATGTAGATGTGCCCCAAGAGTAGGGACACTGAAATCAATGGATGTATGCAGAATCAGATCTGTAATGTACTTGTGTACCACTATAGTATACATGAGCTCTGCTCATCCTGGAGGTATCCTGGATGTATCTAGCACAGAAAGAGTCTTTGCAGGGGGAGGGGGCTTGACTCTTTTGCTGGTAATTGAAAACTGATCAATTCTCAAAGGGTGTTGAACTGAAACCAAAACCCAGTTTAAATGGTGTCTTGCTGGAAATTGGCAAGTCTGTCTACCCGCTCCACATCAGTGCCTCCCTACTCAAACACTGTCTTTACTTGGCAGCACTACAAGACAGAATGAAAACATGCAGCTCTTCCCAAATCCCTGCCTGCTTTAGTTTACATATAAGATTAAATGATTTTTTTTGTCCTGTTGTTGTACCTCCTGGGTTCCCACAGTACAGGATGTTTTATGCATAAATCATTTGTGGCTGACATGCTACCTATAATTTTCTCCAGAAACCAGTAATTTCTGAGTAAATTCACTTTAATTTATGGCACAAAACACCTTGGAATGCTACAAATAACATTCTTCACTTTGAGTCCTAAACTGTTGGGTGGTATTGCTTTGCTGTACGCTTATGAAACAACTGCTGTGTTTTTAGCCTAAAAGTGGTCACATTTCCACTCTGGTTAAATGATTAAACCAACAGCCTTAAACACCTATCCACCTAGTTTGCGAAGTGCTGTAGAACATTCCAGAGTGAAAGAGACTTCCTCTGGTCTTTCTTTTTACTGTATTTTGTTCATAGACCTGAAGTGACCTGGTCATCCCACTGGAGTTAACCTGCCTTTATTTGCTGCAGTTTAACTGATTAATAAAAAGAAACTTCCTGTATGCCACAAGAGAAGTTTATTTGAGGAGATTAATAACTTTTTCAGTCACATATGGTCAAGTTCTGTTTACTTTTAGCTATATTTCAGAATTCTCGGGGGCTTTTTTGCTGGTAGCCTGTCAAAAACCACACATTTTATACTGATTTATCTGAAAACCTCTCCTGCTGGGCCTGGGGCTACTCTTGTGTGAGTTGTTCACTTATCCAGTGACACGATAAGCCAAAAGCTTTTAACTTTTAATAGCTGGTTGTATATGTGCATGTGCTACCCATATCCTTCACAACACACAACAAGCCCAAAGTTCAGGGTGATTATATCAAACTGCTGTCCTGTTTTATATTGTTATCCTAAGATGTGCTAAAATGGAGCTTTTGCATCCAGAGATCATCACAAATCTCCCATGAGCAATAGATATGCCAGGCACCCTCCTTCAGGGCTCCACAAAAAGAGCATCAAGCCCCTTTGTATAGTAAAGATAACTCTAAACAAGGGGGTTATGGAAAGGCAATGGGCTATGTGGTCAGATATAAATAGGGATGACAAAGGGAGTTCTTTAGTTGGAAATGGAGTGTGTGCCTGTGTGTGTGTGTGTGAGACCCTCAATGGCAGACGGAGACCGAGCTCAGGAGTGTAGGTTCAAAGAGCAACCTGAGAATGTAGCTCATGTCAACTTACAGGAGGAGAAGCTGGTGCTACCAGTGAAAGGGGTTCATGTTTTAATTAGAACACATCAGAGCAGACTTGATTCATCTAATGAGAACACTCCAGCATAGTGTCATTGTCACATGTATAAGCCCCTGTGGGTTTTAAGATGGCCACGGGGGTGCTTTATCTAAACCTTGTCAGATGAGGTTTAGATACGGCATCCCATGGACATTTTTAAACCCACGGGGCCTTAATACATGTGATCATGTGACATTTTAATTAGAGCGGCTCTCTGGGAACTGGTTAAATAAAATGCCTCTCTCCACCTTTGAGCACATGTATAGACCCCCTGGAAGAATGCTGAAGCAGGGGATGACACAGACTGTTTATTTTTTGACTCCTGCACAAGTGTTAAGTGTGCAGGTTTTGTACAATGGCTCCACTGGGAAAGAAGAGCAACATGTCCTTTGCCTCTCTCAGCAATGATCACTCTCTCCCAGAGCTTTTGCTGAGGTATCTGCACACCTGCTAAAAATAATGTTTCTGGCTCATCATTTTCCATAATGGTGGACTCCTTGGCGAAACACTTCCTGTACCTCTCTCCCTTGTCTCATATAGGGGGGAATGGAGTACCACCTAGTTCCATGCTGCACCTCATGAGGCAGTCTGCATTGCTGTAAAGCATAGGTGATGCCGGGGGGGGGGGCACATGCCCCTCCCCAAGAGCATTGGTTCCCCCACCCCAACAACAAACGCTCCAGTACCCCCCTGAAATTGGCTCCACCAGCACTTCTGCCACCGCTGTGTTGCATGCAGAAGTTCTGGCACTTCTGCCAATGCTGTGCTTGGTGATACCTCCTGCCCCTCCGGTTGCCCAGTTGTGCCCCTCTGGTGCCCCCCAGACTCAGACCAGTCACCCATGCTGTAAAGCATTTGTCTCTGACTGCCAGGAATGGTAGAGTCTTGTGCATAGCTACTCAATATCTGGCTTTCCTCACATAGGGGAACTATGCCAGTTCTGTTGCCTTTTGGCCCTTTTCATCTACTTTCAGCTGTTCTGCCAAACCAGCATCCTGTCCTCATTTTTTTTTCTTGCAGGCCACTTTTTCCATAACACCTTCCATAAATTACCCTTGTTTAACTCATCTAGTAATGTATTCCATTTCTTTATCTGATGAACAAACTGCTCATTTCTGTGAAGAGGGGAGGGGGGGGGAAGGGCACCAGAGACGAAGCTGGGAATCAGTCACTGAGAAAGTCAAGAGGACCAAATTGCAGATGGAGAGTGAGGGAGGAAAATTTAGTGTGTTTAACTTACAAAAACATACAGCCATATCTAACAAATAATGTGTGCCAGGCACAGTACTGCTGACCAACATCATTTTAATATTGTAGAATCACATTAAAAACAGGGCTGCAGGATCATCCTTCTCTGAACCATCTCATATAAATGCACATCTTACTTGTACTTAAAATTTCCAGTGATGGAAGTTCTACAACCTCTTTAGTAATCTGTTCTTTTGTTTACCTACCTTCCTGGCTAGAAAGTTTTTTTTTTTTTAAATTTCTAACCTAAATTTCCCATGTTACAGTTTAAGCTTATTTCTTTTTGTCTTGTTGCCTGTTGACATAGGACATGGACAGAAGTCCCTTTACCCTTTACACCAGTGTAAACAGTGGCTTACTCTTCTTGGGTGCCTGTACACAGGATGGGGGTTTAGTCCCCTAAATTGAAACAGTGGGTTTTTAATTGTTCCCTGCTATGGAAAGGGGCCTGATCCTTTTTTTTTTTGCAGAGCCTGCCCGCATCTCCTGTGGCTGGGGGGTGAGCTGCCAGCAGGCTGAGCAACCCCTGAGCTGCAGAGGGGCCCCAGTCCTTCTCTTTGCAATGGTGGCATCCTCCAGGGATGGCTGCTAGCAGGTGGGTGCTGCCCCAGCTCAGGCGAACAGCTGGATTGGTCTGGGTGCTGCCTGTGAGCTGGAGCAGCACCCACCCACTAGCCGCCTGCCTAGGTGGCCATGGGTGCACCACCTCCATGGAAGGAAGAGCCAGGGCCTCCCACAGTTCAGGGCCCACTGGCAGCTCATCCCCGGCCATGGGAGGCAGGCAGGCACTGCCACAAAACAAAGAAAAGGAGAAAAGGATTGGGTCCCTTGCCGCTTCTTTCTTCAGGCCACCTATCCCGCTCTGGCAGGACTGGAGGGGGCAAGTTGTTAAAAGGGTGCAATACTACAAACAACTATGTTGCAAACTATACTACATGCAAATGTGATTTAGTTTGCAATGCAACAAACTCATTTACATCAAAATAAAAAACCTGCACGTGTAGTGCGATGCAATTAAACTGCAAAAACTGGCAATTTTCATCATGTGTACAAGTACCCCTTCAGTGCTTGGCAGCTGATCTGGTGCAACTGTTTTATCTACCTGCCTACTCTTTACCAATAGTAACTAAAGCTTAACTGCAGTACTTTACCTCTGAATAAAATTACTGCAGTTTAATTTCCCTTACGGCTGTACAAGAGCAGACAGACAAAAAAACAATATTCTATTCGTCTGCATAGTGGTAATATTTGTCATGTTTTCTGAGACGATGAGGCCTAATAGATTTGAACCTAGGACCATCGTGATAAGACTAAAACATTCCTTTGCAGTAACTATTCCTGGTGGATCCTTATGTTCTCCAATCAGAAAGATTCCCCTTCTATTCAGGTATCTCTTAAATCTTGGTCTGCTCTGAACTCTTTTTGGAGTCAGCTTCTCTGACTGTCCAAGAGCTTAGCCAAAATGATTAGCCAGTCATGATGGGTAGTCTGCTTATCTTCTTCACTTCCTCACCAATTCATTCATCTTATTTCCTATCCTACTCTAGACAGTTTTTCTCTCCTAAACCACATCACTTCCCATTTTCTTCTGCTTGGAAAACATCCCACATATTTTGGGTGCTATTGCAAAGATGATTAGGATTTAATGCATTGTGCAGATGAAACATTTCCAGCACTCATCATGTATGAGCACATTTATTGATCATACATATTTGTTAATCTAAATAAATTTAAATTTCCCCAGTGGTTTGGATTAACCAGTTATAAATGCACATTAAAGGCATCTTTCCTCTCTTTCTCTTGATTTGTTCAGCAGTGCACCCATACGAGATAAAAGATTAAGCCAACCAAAGCAAAGAATCAGCACTAGAAAGCACTAATTAGATACGTTTTAAATTAAAATATGTATGTATAATTTTCAAGAACACTTCTGAGATTGCCTGAAATCCCTTTAGCTTCAAGCCAAAGGCAAGCTTTGATTGTATAATAATTTTTATATTTTGTATACTTCTCACCATTTACCTTAACGTATATTATACTGGGTTTAACAGTCATTCATATTTTTCATGATACTGTACTTGATTTAAAAAAAACCAGCAGCATATTTAAGAGCTTTGTAAATTTGGTTTTCATTAGCATGGATCTTCTCCATATATAAATACAATGCTTTAAAAATGGACTTTTTAAAAGGAAGTACAAGAGTTTTGATCAACATTTAACTGGTTGTTTAACACCACCTAAGACTGCTGTTCCAGTGTTTACCATTTTATCAAGACAAGTGATATCTCTTCTAAAGAGCTGTTTCCCTGCCTCTGCTTTTGCAAAAGCTGACATTTCATACAGCAGCTATGAAAACTCAGGCCTGGTTTATACTTAAAAGTTTAGTGGGTATGGTTTGTCAGATAGGAGTATGAAAAAATAACACTTCCACTATAACAGCTATGACAGTAGAAGTCTGATTATAGATACAGTTACCACCATAAAGGCACATCTAAATGTGTATATTAATGCACTTGAATAAACTTCAGAGCTTATTGCCTCACAGTTTATTGCTCCCAAGCATGCATCTTCATGTGCACCAGGGATTGCAGCACGTTGAGCTGGGTCAGAGTAGCCCTGGGTGGCAAGGGGCCCTGGGGGCCAGCCTGCTAGCCTGGGGCTGCTCCCCCCTGGCTCAGTATGCTGAGGAAGGGCTTGCTGGGACACAAGTGTTCTCCAGTGTGGGGCTAGCCAGCAGGCAGCCCCTGCACTGAGGCATCCTCATGCCCCAGGCAACCAGGGCAGCATCTACACGTGCTGCTGAGGACACTTTTACTCTGCAGCAGGAGAGTACTTGTAAATTACTTTACTCCAGCCTAATAGGGGCACATGTGTAGACATGCGATGATTTACTACGCAGCTAATTAGTCTACTGCACAGTAAATGTCTCGTGTAGACACACCCCAAGAGTCCTTTATCAGTATAGTCTATTTTATTTGGAGAAATCACCTAAGTTGTATTGGTAAAGGCAGCCTATCCAGTAGGAGGGTTTGCCAGTCCTGTTTTATTGTACAGACAAGACCGTGATGATTTATTCAGTACTCCCCAAAATTCAGATGTAACATGGAATCTGTGACCCTCACTGCTATCCCACATGACAAATCATTGGCGATTTTGTGGTCTCAGCCTTCCAGACAGCCCTGGTGTTTAACTTGGCAGCTCTTAAAGTTCTTAGTGGGATTCAACTGTTTACCAGCATGTCTACCACATGTAAACCCTTCAAAATGTCAAAAGTCACAGATTTCTAAAAATGAAATATGGTGATCACAAAATTTGTGACTCCTGAGGCAGCTGTGACAAAAATGCATCCTTAATCACACATACTTCTTCAGCTTCAAAGAAAATACAGCTTAATGATGGGCTAATCCTTTAGCAGGCAATTCCAGATCAGGCATTTTTCTTGGGTCTGTTCTTGGAACATGTTTAAAGAAACCTTTCTGCTCTCCCCATTTGGAAAATGTTCTACATTCCAGTGTCAAGACTAAGATCACTGCAGAATCTCTAATGCTATCTGGAGTGCAGTAATAAATGCCACAAGGGAAGGGATAAGGAGCTAGGGTCTTTGACCTAGCCTGTTTCATAGGATAGTTTGTTTTTTAAATATGTTTAGTATAATATTTATATGTTAAATGCCGAATATCTTTGTATTCCATTTCTTTCCACATTCTTTCAGGTTCTTTCATAGTTTTCAGGATTTGTCTGTGGTAAATAAAAGCAGAGGGTAGGCATGAATTTAAACTTATTTTTCCCTCCAGCCTCTGTCAAAACTGTACACTGGGACACTTCAAAGATGAGCTCATATTTCTTTCTTAAAGTATTAGTTTTTATGTAACACTTTCCATTGCATGTAATAGTCTCTAAGAAGCGTAAGGAAAAGAAGCATTTGTGACTATTGAAATCAAGATTTTCAGTAACATGAGGTAAAATTTAAGCTTCTAAAGCCACAATTAGGCATTTCCATGTGGGCTGCTTTTAGTAGTTTTGAATATCAGGTCACTTATTTAGGTGCCTAATAGTGAAATTTTCAGAGGTGCCTAAATTATTCGAGGTCTTCCTTAGCTGCTTTTGAAAAGCTCCCATGGAATTTGGGTGTAGGAGGTTGATATTTAGGTTCCTATTTCTGAAAATATTGGCCTGATGGTTTTCCCTTTCCCCTGCCTGATTGCAAATGGGTATGCTGATGTTTTATGCAGGTAGGTATTTGGATCATTTGGATGTGTGGAGCTAATCACCAATCCATTGACAGCAGGGTAAAAGAATAGTGATCTGAAGCTATAAACAGACATCATCTTTGGAACAGGATCAGCTATAGCGGGATGTGTGTGGCACATGCTGCAAGTGGGGGACTACTGCAGGGACTTGCAGACATAGTCCCCAAATCAGGACACAGCAGCAAGATAACCCTGGCAGGTATCTGCAGACATGCCCTGGGAGTTCTGCTGAAGGGGAATTCCTGTGGCATGCAATAAGAAAACATGTTTTCTCATTTAAGGTGTCACAAAACTATGAAGATCTTTAGCTAGGAAAATTTTTTGGACACTTGGGCATGTTCCCATGAGAGCACGTGTGTGGTTGGTGGCTCCACAAATCTATCTGTAGTGTTGCAAACCACATGCGCCGTACATGGAAGCATTCACTGTGCTGCTAATTAGCAGCATGGCAGGGGTTTTTTGACCCTGGGAGATCCCAGACTCAAAAAAACTCATGCCAGAAAAAAGCATGGTTGTGCGCATGGCCCCAGTATGTGCCGCCCAAAATTGGAGCTTGGTCTGCCAGAGCCATGCTCCAACTGCTGACCAGGTTCCACATGCCTAGATTGTCACCACTGCAGCTCTGGAAGGCCTCCAGGACCCCATATAAGGCTGCTGGAGCCAGCCCAGGTGTTGGCCCCAGCTTCCCCCACCCCACCTGGGGCAACTTGTTGCACACCAGAGTGTGTGTGCAGGGGCATTCCCCAGGGACTACTTCTTGTTCCCGGGGAATGCACATTCCCATTTGGAGTGCAACAATGGACTAGGATGTCTGTTTGCTCACAACTTATGCCAGCCACCATAAAAATGTTTATGGTGGTACAAGGACAACATCTGTTTGAACCCTGAGTTTATATTGCTTAGATCTTGATTCTACAGTGGTGACTAATCTCCTTGGTGAAGAGAGATAAGCAAACACTGGTTCAGCAATTGATTCAAAGTACCAGTTTGGCTTCAGCTTTGCAGCTGGAAGCTGACTGGGTTACTACGTCTGGACCCACATGCAGGGTCTCAGGATTTGAAATTCCTTCTTGGTTTAGTTAGGTTCCAGGCACTGTCTTTTCCTTTGCCTCACTCACTGGGTGTCGACTTCTCTGTGGTACCCCTGCTTGCAATTGGGATCCTATGGTCCAGCCACGGGGGCCAATAAGACCAGTGCTGCACCTGCCAATACTCTTCAGTAACTTGTGCACCATCCCTGCATTGCACCCTTATGGGTGGGGGCCTACTTAAAACATAGTAAGACTAAACAATTTTCATGGGTTGGTTGCAGCATAAAGAGCAAATTTTGTGGATATTTCCTGGATGTGCTGCGCCAGCCCTGCCCCTCGTAGCTGATTGGTGGAAAGGCCCTGGTTGGGGAGAAAGGATGAGGTGGTAGCCAACATCTTGTCTGCTAACTACCCTTCATGTGGCCCTGCCCCTTGATGCTCATTCGTGGAGAGGCCTGGTGAGGTGAGGAGGGATTAGGGGGCAGCTGCTATCTTGTCTGCTGCCCCACCAGCTGGCACCGTCCCTCCCCCCTGGGTGGGCTGCAAGGCTGGGTCATGGCAGTGAGGATCACTGGCGAGCCAGCATTTTATTTTTATTAAGAACTTTTTAGCTGGTTATGTGGACAGTCCCAGATTTCACAAAATCTGTGAAATCCAGAATTGAGTAGCTACTGCTGCTGGGTGCTCTATGGCTTTATTTACCCTGTGGCACTAGCATGTGTTGGGGAGTCTGGGACTGAGCACATCCTGCACACCTGCATATGCAGGCATCCTCCAGATCCAGAGGTTCATCAGTGAAACTCATTCTTGGTGCCTGCTCATGGGTATAAAATTTGACGTTGGAGATGAGCTCAAACAGCCTCACTGGCAAACATAAGACTCTGGGGTGGGTCAAAGGACTCAGGCTGGGCCAGGCCATGGTCATCTCCATCCTCCGCAAGACTCAATGCTGACAATATAGACAAGCCCAGTTTTTATAATTTAACTCTTCAGACACACGATAGCTGAAGCAAATAGGAAAGTGATTTCATACATTTTATATTTCATAGGGGAGACCAATTTCTGCAAAATAAGAACACCTGTAATCAATTCCCTGCCTCAGTCTCTTTGGCATCCTCTTGAATATTATTTTGGATTTAGCCTTCCCGCTAAGGCTTTCCTTCCCAGTTAGTAAATCTGCTGCTGGAATCTGGCAACTTGCTCCCATCTGCATCAGCTGGTCCAACACTCAGAAGATTCCTGCTAGCTCAGAACACATGCCTCCTTGCCTGCCCTGAATCTCTGACCCTGTTTTTTTAAATCTATCCTTTGTTTCTGACACTGCTTTTTTCTATTTGTCAAAATTCTGTAGGCACGTGAGAGAAAATGGGATTTAGCCAAGTGTAGCCTTCCATTATTCTGCCACAGCCAGCCTATTCAGTCATTAATGGTCCTTGATGACTGTCCTATTCCAGAAGGCAGGGTAGATATGCACCTTTATAAACTAACTAAATAAGATATAGATATAGCGCAAGCTTTGGTAAACCCAAGTTCACTTCATGAGATGTTGTGAAAGGACAGGACATGCAAAAAGGGTATAAGAAGGAAAGAGAAATTAGAATACAAGAGACAAGTTCGGGGGTGGAGGGAGGAAGAGAGCTGGGAGGAGTGCAGCCTAGGAGAGAAAAGCAAACAAGCAGTAAACACATAGGAACAAAGCAGATTCCAAAACCAAATCTAGGTAATGACAGAAGAATCCATTGTCTCTCTTTAAGCCAGACTTAACACATGACCAACAGCTTGTGGATGGTTTCTTGGTGACGCTTTACTCTGCAGCTAATTAGTCTATGCCGCAGTAAAACGTCTGTGTAGATGGGCCTGGGTGTGTCTGCATCCTGCCTCACCTTCTTGTAGGCCTTTGGTAGGCAAAGCTTCTTTCTATAATGCCCATGCATTCCAGTACTGAACATACACCTCCGGAAGGAAATGTGCCTAGGGACTTCTGTCTCTATCCTTGATTGTAGGTACTATGTCTGCAGGGTAGATTATTGCTATAATTTTTTGGGGTCTTTTTCTCCACTCCTGCCCTATTTGTTTCTTGTTCCCTGCTCTCGCAGCATCCCTCACATTCTTTATTCTCCTATACCCTCCTTTCAGCTCCTCATTCTTTCCTCCTCTTCTGTCTCGCACTCCATCCTGCCTTCTTTCTCACCCTGTCATTGTTTCTCCATTCCTGTCCATTTCTCTGCTATATATACTCCCCTCTTCTCATGTCCTCTATGCCCAATTGCTTTTCTGCATCTTCTATGTGCAAACTTTGGATCTGCCCTTTCTTAATGTCACTTTTCTTCCTCCTTTTTTTTATCTCTCCATGACACTTAATTCCACTGTACCTCATCTCAGCCCATTTCTTTTTGTCTAGTGAATTTTACCAGTCTCATTAGTGGCTTAAGCACTAGTTGCTTCTTTCGGCAGTTTTCCCCTCTCTCCTGCTTTTCACTCCCTGCACAGGTTAGATTGCCTGCACTAAATGGCAATCCAATCTTCAGTCATGTATCAAACCAAAATGTAGCATTCTAGGAGCAACACCTTCCCTCTGTGCAGGGTAAGACCTTCATCACTAAAGCAATAATAAGGGTTTCAGAGAGAATTTAGAACTGCAGGATGCCTTCCTTTCCCCTCTTCCTTAAGACACAGTTTCAGCCAATTGGGTCCACAGCAGAACTGATGATCAGTAAAAACTGTGCCTTCCTTCTTTTTATGTATCCACATCTAGTCTCTTGTCTGTAATTTCCTGGTCTGTACCTAAGCAGAAAGTTGATCTCTCTTTCTCTGCTCTCATGCCATAGTAAGTAGAGCATCATGCCATTGTCTGCTCTGATGAATCCTTTGCCCAACAAGAAGGTTGGCACTAACATTAGGTGCCTGTCAAAGTTATGCATAAAGTTTTTAATAAACAGTAGATTGAAGAGCAGATTGATATATTATTTTACAAACAGTAGATTGATATTATGCTCTCTATTTTTATGATGACACAAGTAGATCTCCACTGTACATCTTGCCTTTACTTCTTACTCCTTCCCTTATGGCAGTGGTCACCAACCAGTGGATCTTGATCTACCAGTAGATCTCGGAACCTCTTGCAGTAGATCTCAAAGTCTCTTAGAGTCGATCTGAGGCTGGAGTAGGGGGCTGAGTGCCCATGTGCATGCACGAGCCCCAGCCCAGCAGGTCAGTCCATGGGGGAAGGAAGGGGGAGGTGCTAGATTGAGACCTCCACGGTGAGGGATAGTGCCACAGATGCATGAGCAGGGGTAAGTTGAGTGAAGTCCCTGCTAGGTGGAACTCACCTGCAGGGGAGGGGTGCCCCCAAATAATTTTTTCTCCCTCTGCCTTGATCTTCCCCCCCCCCCCCACTTCCCTCCCACAGACTTACCTGTTGGGGGCGGGGGGAAGGGGAATAGTGGTGGTGCACGGTAGAACTTGGGTTGCTTTTAAATGCCAAAGGTGATCTCCTACTTAAAAAGGTTGGAGAATACTGCCTTATGATGATCCACTTTGCACTCTGGAAAACCAGCAGGCAGCAGCAGAATAATCTGGAGTGTATCTCTTGCCACACTACAAATTGGGAAGAAGATTCCTTATCAACGCAACCACCATGGGTCCCCTTGGTGATATAAGGGAATCTACTTAGGCTTTAAATAGAGTAGATGTAACCTATTGTTTTATACTGGACCCTAATATACCCCAAGTGGCACTCCTTTTTCTACTGATCATGTATATTTTAGACTCTAATGTTATGGTGAAGTGACGCATTCTAGGGGAAATTCCAGTTACATTTTTTTTTCAGTTGGTTCCCACTGGTTCCAGCTGACATCTCGGTTAGGGAACAATACACAGTGTTTGTACCAGGTCTCCAGCAGAGACTCCATGGAAGAGTTTAATGGTTCTACTAAGCTAGATAAGAAAAATATTAATCTTTTTTTTTTTTAAGCAGCAGCAACATGAGCAATGCTGTGTTGCACTGAATCCAAAGTACAGACAGTGCTTCTTTTAAAGAACTTGTATTTCAAAACAAGATGAACAGACTTGACTATACAGGATGTACTGAGAAACCCAGAAGAGTACTTTAACTTTGTTGTTCATTTAAGACTGTCGTAAAGAAAAAACAGTACTTTGGACATGGCAATTACTTACAGAATACTAGTGAGGCTACTAAATGAATGTAAACGATAGGGCTGATTGCTGGGCTTTTGAAGTAAACAAATGAGTATAATACTGAATTATACTATGTATATAGAGAGAGAGTCCAGTGGAGGGCAACAACAATGGTTAGGATGTTGAGGTGCATGACTTCAGAGGAGAGGCTGAGGGAACTGGGCTTATTTAGTCTGGAGAAGATAAGACTGAGAGGGGATTTAATAGCAGCCTTCAACCACCTGAAGGGTAGTGCCAAAGAGGATGGAGCTAGACTGTTCTCAAGAGTAGTAGTTAACAGAATGAGGAGCAACTGTCTCAAGTTGCAGCAAGAGAAGTTTAGGTTGGATATCAAGAAAAACCTTAACTCGAAGAGTAGTAAAACACTGGAACAAGTTAGCCAGAGAGGTGGTGGAATCTCCATCCTTAGAGGATTTTAAGACCCAGCTAGACAAAGCCTTGGCTGGGATGATCTAGTAGAGGATTGTTCAGCTTTCAGCAGGGCGTCCTGAGGTCCCTTCCAAACCTAATTTTCTCTGATTCTGTGGTATATGTATATGTGTGTATACACCTACACACACTATATATTCCTTCCACACACACACACTATATAAAGAGCATAATACATTAGAAAGTTATGAAAAACTGTAAGCCGACAAGGTTCTTTGGGTAAATGTGATATGACATCTATCCAAAGAACCTTGTCTGCCTGTGTCCTTAGACCAACTTGGCTACAACCAACACCCATGAAAACTATAATACACAGATATCTTTTATATACTGATATCATTTTGTTCAAGTAAAAAATAAAACCCGAAACAAAACAAAATCTGACTAAACCCTGATTTTCAAATAGTAGAAAGCGAACAAACTTCTTAGCAATGCTCTCTCTACATGTTCACAAGACTTCACTTAGTTGTCAATCTCTTCTGCTGTCCATTTAAGGACCCTTTGAAATGTATGTTGATGTTTTCTGCTGATTGGTAGGAACTATTAGAAGGGGAAAAAAAGAAAAATGCTTGGTTCTGGCTGTGGCAAACAGTCTGAGGCACTGATATGCAGCTGGAACTTTTTCCTATACATTTTTTTTTCTGTACAGCTAAATACTAATTATTCAGCTGATCTTGGCTTTCCATGCTACCCAGTTTCTATGCCCCGGGGATGAAAATGATAGCTCTCAATGTTTATGACTAAGGTAATGTGGCAAATTGGCTTGGTAAAATTGGGCAATTTTGCACCTATGAAATGTATTAAAAATGTTTCTTCACGGTCATATTGGGACTATAATACACATCTGTTCTCTTGACCAAACTCCAGCAGCATGTATCAGTCACAGCGTTCATAGCCTCCTTTCTGTGTCTGATCTTGGTGGGAAAGCCAAAAGATATCCACACAAGCCAGTTTTCTTTTTTTTAATTTGGCCCCAGGAGTAAATATTTACTGTAGAAAAAGGATTTTACATTCTCAGTAGTCTATGGGTTTAATGCTTCCATGGGAAAAATGTCAAGAGTAGGGTGGGAAATAAAGGCACAAGGAAGAGAGACAAACTGAGAGATCTTATTCTTACTTTAAAAGGGGTTGTTTCATCAGAAAAACAACTACTGGGGGGCATGCCATGAATTGTGGGGGTGGGTCTTATCCTAAACTAAACTTATCTCATGAGTTGAACTCAAGTTGTGTGAAATTCATGGTGAACTGCTGCTTTTCAGGTCAGACTGGATAAATTCACAAGGAGTGGGAGCCCCAAAAGGGATGGAAATAAACCAAATTTGGGAGGAATGCTAAAAGGTCAGTGATTATCAAGTGTGTTTGTGTGTGTGTATAATATGTGTGTGTGTGTGTGTATGGTACTGAAATAGATTTTCTGTAATACAATAAGACAAGCATTAAGAGCTGAGAAAAGTGATGTCAGAAGTAGGCAAGAGTCCAGAAAAAAATGAAAAAAAGAGAGAGAGAGAAGAATTCAGAAAAAAAATCCAGGGAACCTACACATTTAATCTGTACTTTAATTAGTATTTTTTCCCATTTTTTTAATGATACAGAGAGGTAGTTAGCTGTGTTAGTCTGAAGTCAAGAGGAAGACAGGACAGGGTTGCGTCTTGGAGGCTGATTCAATGAAACATAAGCTTTCATAGGCAACAGCCTTCTTCATGTGATGTTATGAAGAAGGCCATCTCCTATGAAAGTTTATGCTTCTCTGAGTTATCTTTAAGATGCCACTAGTTCTGCCTTCTTTAGTGATACAGGTGTAAGAACAAGTCTGTCGGGAAGAGCACTCAGGATAACACTTTTCTTTCCATTTGTTGAGTAACTAACTTCCAAGGAACTCAAGCTATTGTATTAACATTAACTAAGACTCTCAACTTCTCTATCACTAATATTCCATACCTGCTTAATAGATTAATAAACTTGGTGGGTCAGATTTTTCAAAAGCTGGCTCCATCTTACAGAGGCAGGTAAGTAGCTAGTGGGCAGATCAGGTGCCTGTTGATTTTTAGAGGCCCTATCTATGCTGGAGAATGTTAGCATGTTAACTTCAGCATTGTCCTGTATGAGTGCTGATAATACACACCATATTCACCATATTCAGTTGCTCTGAAAAGAGTAAAAGTTATTACCTTAACATATGGGTTGCATGTGCTGTGAGCCATGCCATCTATTTCCGTGGAAATCTCTATGTATATTAGTACCAGCACAGGAAGCAAGATGTAGATCTTCAAAGGTCTTTAATTTCAATGGGTGTTAGGTGCCTGAATACCTTGGAAGATCTTGGCTTAAGTGTTGATGGGGCAGCCTCAACTGTACAATTAGTATGCTCCTCACTGCCCTGTTGCTGGTTAAGTTTCTGTGTTCAATGGTTAAGTGTTCCAGGAAACTTTCACTACTACACTGGGCTGCACATACGTTAAATAGTATTATGAGTCTTTTTAATAAAATTTGTGTTATCATACCATTTTTGGAGCACAGCTGAGAAGAAACTATCATGGGAAGAATTCTATTTCATTTTTAGCATAATCCCTAGAAAACATATGGGGAGGAGGCTGCCAAAGTGTTAGCCCAATAGCAAGAGCAACTATAAACATGGGAGTGATAAGAAGGCTGTCACAAATAGACTCCGTAATTCAGGATGCACTGGTTTTGAGTGGATATCCAAGTATCTCATTCAGCAGAGTTCTGGGAAACAGCCTGGGAGACTGTAAACAGTTTTAGGGTAAATAGAAGGGCCAGGTTTCAAAGGGGTTCTGGAGGGCAGAAAATCTGTTCCCTTGTTGAAGAATGGTGAGTAATTTTAATACCCTTGATCAATAGGGATCAACTTAATTTACGGGATCACTGTGGTATCAAGAAATATACAGTTAAGAGACAAGGTCCTGGCAGAAGTGGGCTCAGGATACCCTGGAAATTATGTTGGGATGTCCAGATCCCTTTAGGAATTCAGTCACTCCAGAGACAATAGGGAGACTCAAGTGATTTAGGAGAACCCTAGAGATAAAAGGAGGGTGGCCGTACATCCTGTTTTTGCTGGGACGTTCCCATTTTAAACACCTGTCCCAAGCGCCCAGGGTGATTTCAGTGTGGGTGTGGGGGTGCAGGTCCACCCCGCCTTTGGCTGTGTAGCACATGTACAGTGAATTCTCTGAGCTCACTGGTGGGTCAGAATAGCTCTGAAACAAATGGGGTGAATGCTGCTGCTGCTTGCCTCAATTTTGGTGGCTGGCAAGTTTGGGGGTTGGGGGCGGGGAATTAAGCAGCAATAGCATTCATTCATGGGATTCAGAGCCATGCTGTGCTGACCAGCCGGTGAGCACAGAGAAATGTGCATGCATCACACATCATACAGCTGAAGGGGACTGTTGCAACCCCCCTACTCCAGGCTCTGCCCATGAACAGGACTGGATTAACGCACAGGCAAACTAGGCACATGTCTGGGGCCCTGAGCTATAGGGTCCTTCCCAGTGTGAATGGACCTGTCTGCTTCCCTTCCCTTCCCTTCCCTTCCCTTCCTTTGGCCTTGCCATGGTGGTAGCTGCTTCCTAGTGGCAGCTCCAAGCCCTGCTACCCACAGGTGGCAGTGCCCGGGTGGGAAGGGCAGTCTCAATCGGCCAGGGGCCCACTAAAGGGTTAATCCAGCCCTGCCTATGAGAATCCCATCATTTTCTTCAAACAAAGGCCTTTGTCTGATTTTTTGAAACCTTCCCACTGGGGGAGTATTCATTTGAAGAAACCAACAAGATGCCCAGGATAAGTGTTTAAAATAGGTGTTTCCCTCCTCTCCCACCTCTGACTCATCTGGTTAGCTCTGGCCCTCCCACAGGCCCCAGCTCATCACTGCATGTCACTAGACCCAGCTAGAAACAGCTGAGTATGCTGGAGAGCAAGGAAGGAGAGGGGGACCTGTCCCATTTTGAGATTCAAGAAATATGAAAGGACATATATGTTATTTATTGGTATTTTTTCTGTAGGGGAAACTATTAAGCAAGGGGAAATCCTCAGGGCTCCTTAAGAATGCAGAGAATTTCGGCTTTATTTTCATGAGAGAAAAATAGAAGTACTAAACAGAAATAGAAATACTAACATATTCATCATTGAACTTATAGGGAGAAAAAAAATCACATCTGCCATATTCTGTGCAAGCTCAGACTTTATAAAGGTAAATCATTATTTTCTACATTGTGGCAGGCCCTACAGCATTTACCCTTAGGATTATACACAATATATGTCATGTGTATTTAGGAAGTGAGGTAGTTGGAGAAAATAGCTTGGACAAACTGTAGTATAGTGTAGGGTTTTTTTTTTTCCTATTTCCATTTTCTCACAGAGTGATATGCTTAAAGCTGCAGTTGAAATAGTGGCTTTGGAAACTCTTGTCTTTCACCTGTATGACCTGAGTCAAAGTTCACTCTTGCCCTGAGCAAAATGATTTTGGTGATCTCCGTTCAGTCCCCATTAAACCCTGATTCATGTCATAAACCCACCATACATAATTCAGCAGCATTTGGCATTGTTTGGGGGGGGGTTCACTACAAGAGATGCCCCAGGCTATGCTTGTATAGGCACCGAGTGAATCAGTTTGACCTGCAAAAATATGGTGATGCCATGAAGGAAAATCTGAGCCCAGCATAATAGAGTCTTTTAGGGCTGAGTGGGAACCCTTGTAATGTAGTCCAACAATGAATTTGCAACCAGATACCCCAGTCTCCTCTTTAATAACTGCCTGTGTGTATCTGTGAAGATGTCTGTGGTACTGTGATGAATGTGCCTTTAAATGTGCATTACTTCAAGGGAATCGTTGCCTCTTATTAGTATTGTGAACTTTGTCCTCAACTGCTAGATGGTGCATGAGTAGCCAGAAAAAGTTGGGCATATGTGAGGCCTGAAGCAATAATGGGCTTCTCTGTATATTTCATTGTCTAGTATATTATGTGTCTTGAGTTGTCCAGTTCTTTTGAATAGTATATGCGATAAACTAATAAACCATCAGCTTTTTATTATAAGAACCTGGAAATAATGAGGTCTTGGTTTTATGTATTATTTTAATGCTTGGGTGATATTCCAGAAAATCAGCACTATCCAAGAAAGGAACAAAATCCCATTTCTCACACTACATATATACCTGCTCATGAATGCACTGTGGTTTATTTAGAAGTTGTACAATTGCCTCAGGATGCAGATAAATGCTTTCTCTTCAACTCAGAGAATCTTAAAATCTGTCCCCAGTAACTATTCTTTGGGTATCTGTACATAAACTCAGGACTGAACTCTGACTTAAGCAGGAAAAAGAAAATGGGAGCATCTAGGTTAAATGCTGCAGCATTTTCTGCTGGTCTCAGCAGAGCTGCTGCTTTACATGAACAGAAGAGCACTTTCTTCAAAAACACCTTAATTCTAACTCGAGCATTGGCCTCCCCATTGAGTTAATTAATCTCTTAGGCTTGGAGATTAAGTGAATTTGGAAAGTGAGCAGAATTTGGTTCTCCTAGAGTTGCATACATTTGCCATTTGTGGTTAGGAAGAGAACCCTGAGACTGTTTATTCCATGATAGGAAAAACAATTTTTACTTTTCTTAAACACTGCTAGCTAGTTTATGATTCCTGGCACAAGTACAGTAAGTTTGAGCAACTAGTTTGTTTGTTCTAGCTAATTTATAGACGGGGATATCCATTTTCTTTTTTTCCCTTAAAGGGGTACTGTCACGTAATTTAAGCCCCAAATAAAACATTGCTTAAACCTGATAGAAATCAGGCAGAGAATATTCTCCAGACTCCAAAGAGCCAGTCTGGGGGTGTGCTAAATCCATCACTTTAGTGACAAGATATTAAAAGCAGTAGCTACTGTCATGTCTCTGTAATACTTTAGTTATCCAGCACAAGAGGCCCTTATTCAGGCAACAGAAGGGGTCTAAGATAACTAACAAATCTCATTCCAAGAACCAGGCCAATGTTATTAAACAAGCTTTTGACAAGCTCAGGAAGTAACTAATAAGCCATCCTATTGGCTTGTGCTAGCAAGAAACAGAAGGATAAAAATGCCATGCTGAAGTAGTCAATTAAATTAAAATTAAATTAAAATTCAAGTCTTTACAATTTCAGAAATGGCCATAGAGATTTATTCTTTTCCATCCTTTTGAATTCTGCATATTTGAGGTGAACTCCATCATGTGAATTTTTTACAGTTTTCCTTATTTTTAATATGCTTATTAGAAATGGGTGTTTTGGATAAGAAAATAAAAGCTTTGGAAACTTGCAACTGGCCTGTAGGCATTCACTGCTCAGTGAATAGTATCCAGAATGGACTCTCTGTCTCTGAGGATTCATTGGTCACTGGAAAACCTTGTAGTTTGTCTCACCTGCCAAGCATATCTTTCATCTTACCATGTGGTGTAGCCCTTTCATGATTACCTAAACTAGGCCCAGATTAGGATACCCTTTGTGATGATAATGCATAGATGAGGCTGTGAAATAAAAAAGAAAAGGCTACAGTTTGCCTGTATTCCACAGTCAGAATAATGCAGAATCCATATGTGCTCTTTGTTACTGAGTTCTTGCTCTTCTGTACTGGGTAGGACAATGCAGGCAGGGATGGAAGGGGCTTATTTGTTACTATGCAATTCCATTGAGTTACATAGTAGTGAATCATAGGACCACTGGAAGGAGCCCCTCATGGGTCACTGAAGGTGCAGACAGAAGTGACAATTTTCACCTGATCTGGTCCCTGAAAGTGCTCTACAGCCATGACCAAACAGAAATGCATGCTGCAAAGCGCTTTAAAAGGGTCTGATCTGATAAAAATCTGAACCCTCATTGTATGAGCATTCAGATGAAGACATATCAAAACATATCATCTTCTGTAACTTCTGTCTGCCAGCAGCCTCCCAGCCTTGAAGCTGTTTTCAGAATGGGAGGGGGGAAAGGGAGCAGAGGGTGTTCAGTCTGGGGTTTTTTCAGTTGGTGCTGGGGGGTGGGACTCCAGTCAACCCCCCCCTCCCCCCACTCCAGTGCTGGCTGGGGAACCCCTAGAACAAGGGTGGGCAAAATACAGCCCACAGACCGGATTTGGCCCACCATGCCATTCTATCTGGCCCACAGACCCCTAAAAAATTTAGAAAATGTTTATCTGCTCCTGGTTGCCTGTCAAGCTGACAGGAGCCAGTGGCAGTAGGACCCAGAACAAGCCTCAGCATGATGCAGCAGCCAATCCCTGTCCCATCCCCAGCCTTTTCCCTGCTTTCCTGTCCCTGCACTGCTCCAGCACCATATGGCTCCTGGCCGCATTGCTGGGGGGGGGGGGGGGGGGGTGTTGGGAGGGGCTGCATGTGCATGTGTGTGTATGTGTTCGTAGGGTGAGTCCCACATGCACACCCCACCATACACATGCACTCTTGCCCCCCTTGCACTGCCATACACGCAGACCACCACACCCATACCCCCTTACACACCCTAGCCAGCTTCCCCCCACACACCTCCCCTGACAAACCCCATATCCACCCACAAACCCCCATCTTTCCAAGGGCAGGGGCAGGAAGTTATTTCAGGTGGAGGGCCACTTACCAAGTTTTGGCAAGATGTCAAGTGCCGAATGGGTAGCCCTGCCCCTTGACAGGTGCCCCGCCTCCTGGTCAACATCTTATGACTGGAAGTCCTTCCCCCTAACCCTTGACCTTTGCCACCAGAAGTCCCTCCCGTTGCCCCCAGAAGTACTCCTTTCAGCAAGGGATTTTCCTATCTTGGAACCAGAAAAATACCAAATTATATTAGAAAAAGTAAACTTCTAAAACATTCCTTGATTTGATTTCAAAATTTTCTTTGTCCTAGTTTACATGTGTTTGTGTAGTGTATATAGAGGTGGTTGTATATAATAGCTTAAAATTAAGTCTTACTCTTGTATATTGTGGCGGGATAGGGAGTGAGTATAGGTTTGTGGGGGGCTGTGGGTGTGTGGGTATGTGGAGTGTGAGGGAAAGTGCAAGTGTGTGTGTGAGGGTGTGGGGTGAGGGAGCATGTGGGGGTGTGTGTGGATATGTGGGGTGTGGGTGGATATGGGGTTTGTCAAGGGATGTGTGTGGGGGGAGGGTAGCTAGGGTGTGTGAGGGGGTATGTGTGTGGTGGTCTGTGTGTATGGCAGTGCAAGGGGGACGAGGGTGCATGTGTATGGTGGGGTGTACATGTGGGACTAACACTATGAACACACACATGCATACACACACAGCCCCTCCCAACACACACAAACACACAAAACCCCTCCTTACACACACAGACACACACCCCCTACCAGCGCAGTCCCGTCCTCCCGGGTCTGGCGATGTGGCCAGGAGCCGTATGGTGCTGGAGCAGCACAGGGGCAGGAAGGAAGGGAAATGGCTGGGGATGGAATGGGGATGGGCTGCTGCATCATGCTGAGGCTCCTTCTAGGTCCTACTTCCCCTGACTCCTGTCAGCTTTGAAAGGCAACCAGGAGCAGATAAACATTTTCTAAATTTTTTTAGGGGCCCCGTGAGCCAGATAGAATGGTCTGGCAGGCTGAATCTGGCTTGCAGGCTATATTTTGCCCACCCCTGGGATAGGGGGAAGGACTTCCAGTCATAAGACGATGACCACAGGCAGGGCATCTGTGAAGGGGCAGGGCTACCCATGTGGCCCTTGACAGCTTGCCAAAACTTGGTAAGCGACCCCCCACCCAAAATAATTGCCCACCCCTGCCCTAGAACAAGCTCTCTTGCTCCTTTCACCACTGCCCCCATTCTAAAAGAAGTGCCCTGCCTGCAGGGGGCATTGCTAAGGGAAACCTGCAGCTGGTTCCCCAACTCCCCCTCCCCCCTGGACCCAACAGTGAACTTCTGTTTGGTCTGGGGGTATTGTTGTACAGCAAAAGCTTTGTTATCCGACACCCATGGGGAATGGGAGGTGCCGGATAACCAAGTATGCTGGTCACCTGAGAGGCTCGAACGGGAGTCTTTACCTGTTCAGGCTGCCAACCCGCCCACTGCGTCAGGTGTGCCGCTGCCCCTCCCTGGCATCAGTGTGCTGGGGGACAAGGAGGGGGGCCCAATGCAGGCTGCTTTGCCCTGGGCCATGGGGGCTCGGTGAACCCGGAAGTACCATGGTGGGCACTTCCAGTTTCGCTTCTGGTGTGTCGACCGGCACTCTAGTTAATGGAACATGCCGGTTTCTAAAGTGCCAGATAACGCGGCATTTACTGTAACTTCCTGCAAAGCGTTATGCGTTTTAGTGGGGAGCTCCTCTTCTGTCTGTGCCCTGAGACAATTCCCTGCTGTCATTATGAGTGACTATGTTATGGTTAAAGGAATCCAGGATAGAAGGCACTGCCACTGTACACACACATATGCACGCACACCCCCCTGATCTTGTGGCTGCCAGGAGCCCTGGTGGAGTGGGATAGTGTGGAGACCTACAGCCAGCCTCTACCCGCTGCATGTAGAAGCTGGACCTGGCTGGGAACAGCCCCTCCTCCTCTCCACCAGCAGCCACCCTAAGCCACCAGGCACAGCCTGGGCCATGGCAGTAGCCACAATGGCAAGACACAAAGCTGCCAGCAGTGGGTGGTCACCCCGGCTTGCCCTTCACAGGAGCTCAAGCCCGAGCCTGAGCCCCAGCCCCAGCCCCAGCCCCAGCCCCAGCCTGCACCACTCCAGCTGATCCCCACCCCAGGCCAGAGTCCAGCTAAGCCTAATCTCCTGTCCCTAGCTGCTGCTCAGCAGGAGCCAAGCCAGGCAGTGCAGGCAACAGCAGTTGAATTTGGGACTTTAACTTCAGTTTATACCAACTGGCCAGGATGCTGGGACAGCCTGTGAAATCAGGGGTCCCGGCCAATCTAGGATGTATGGTCACCCTATCTATCACTGACACTAACATAGAATATTTAAAAATTCTTTATGGTAGCAGTGGCTCTTAATTATGAGTCAGTACTTGTATTATTGTAACTACAGGCTCTTTCTGATTCAGGTAGAGCTTTCTTTTGTACTTCCTGAAATTCTGTATATGGCCATTGTGAAGTGAGGCATAGATTACTCAGACATAAATGCACAATGGATGCATGAATAATAAATAACTAGTGTCCTCAGTTTCTAGAATTCTTAAATTAGAAGGCAGTTCATTTTATGTGGAGTTATATAGCCACTTCATTTGTAAACAGATCCATTGATGACTACAAAAACCCTACACTTGCATTAGATATGGGCTCAAATCTGAATACTCTTTTCATAGCTGAATTGTCAAAATGTAGCCCCAAATCTGCCAGAACCTTCCAATTAAGGTTTAGTTCTATGATGAGCCATCCTAGGATCCTAAATTTGGGTGCCCTTAAACTTTTTGAGGAAAAGAGTATATTATCTACACTTAAATAATAGTTTTGAAGCCCTTTCTCATTCACACATTCAAAAAGGGCAGTTGAGCCTCTATTTTAGTGATTCTCAACTTGGGTACTGAGAGAGCTTTAGGAAGGTGATGTGGATGGTGTATGAGAAAGAAAATGCAGGCTTGTTTCTGCCTGACCATGCCTCTTCTCTCCCATCCCCACAGCCCAGTTTCTGTACAAAGAAGTAAGCACTGTAATACATAAATCAGTTTTTGAAATGGGGTGCTGCTTAATTTGTAAAAGTTATGGACAGGTGCCTTGAGTCAAAAAGGTTGAGAACCACTGCTTTATCTTTTTCATATAATCATGCATTTTAATGGTATACATGTGGGTTTTAAAACAGGCAAATAGATGTACATGCATTCTAAGTTTCCACTAAAAATTTGCCTCTGAAATCTTACCTACAAAAAACCATAAAATGATAGCAATGAAAGAAGACCTAACATTTTATAGAGGGACTGGATTCAGTTACAGAGAAAGGCATAGAGGGGTTTTAAAAAAGTAGAAAAAAGTAGAAGGTGGCTATTTACCAAATTTTCTGCAAAGAATTTCTTTTGTCCCACACCTGTAAGATCTTAGATCTGTTTATTTATTTAATTTATTTATTAGATTTATATGCCACCTTTCCCAGCAAAGGCTCCGTTGTACTTCTGGTCATGAATCAGGGCCCATCTACTTTTATGGACATGTGGGAAAAGGTTGGTTTGAGATCTGAGAACATAATGGTTGGATAAAGGGAAGGCAGGTTTGAGGAAGCATAGTTGATGAGTTTATTTATTGAGGATTTATTTTGTCTTCTGATAATGTGTCCTAAGTGCTCTACAAAGTACCCACAGCAATGGAGAAACATTTAAAACTGTGTCTGAATTAATTAATTTAATGAATGAATGATAGGAAGATCACATCATTATTGTTATTTTTAGTGATAAATGGGGGGAGGGTGGAGTAGGAAGCAAAGAAGTGCTGGCGTAGCTGGCTCCAGTCTAACACATGTTTATTTAAGTGACTCTATACAAACATAACCCTGTATGTCAGTTAAATCAGCAGCATGTCAGTCGGCACTTCTGGTTACAGATTATTTCAGAGTCATTCATCATTCATAGCTATAAAAGACATTTACCCTCATTCAGCCAACCAATCAGAAGGAAGAGAAAATGGAACAGGAAAGAAGCACTAATAATTGTCCTTAGTTTCCTCTGAACTTTAGATACAACAATTCAATACATCCTGTGTGGTGGGATAGTGGAGAGTTTTTGCTGAACTAAACAGCTTCCTTCACTAGGTCCATAAGGGCAGGAAGAGGGAGAGAAAAAAAGCAGAAAGGTAACCCTTTGTGTACCAATCTCTCTCTATCACCCTCTCTCTCTCTCTTGCTTGTCTGTTTGCAAGTCAGTAACTAAGGTTGCATTGGTTATGCTCTGATTTCAATCCATAGGGCCAATTTCTACTTCCACTGAAGTCAGTGCATATTTTCCAGTTGGCTTATACAACACCAGGAGCTGGCTAACAGAGAGTTGAAGCAGTGCAAGTAGGGTCTTGTGAGAGATTTCTACATTTGGTGATTGTCACCCTCAAAGAACAACTCCTTTTGTGATGATTAATCTGTGTTGACTTTCTCTGGATACATGCGATTATAAAAAAGCATAGCATACTTCGTAACTTAGTGTTTTATCATACTGAAAAATGGGGGGTGGAAAATAGTTTAGGGGAAGTTATTTATTATCTAGTAACCCCATGTGATGCCCAGCTCCTCTGAGTTCCTTCCCATTTGTCCTGATGTTTGATCCTGCAAACCTGTATTTTCATGAATGGTCCCATTAAGATTAATGAGACTACTCACATGAGTGCGAGTATGTCCAATCCCAGAAGTACCTAAATAAAATGATCAGCCCATTCTCCTTTCTCTTTATAGTTAAAATTCTAAGTGCGACATTGCACCAAAAATTAGAGGGTTGTCCAGGGGTGTGTTGTAAAATGAACATATTTATTACAATTTGATTATCTTCTACTATTCTCTTTTCCTAGTGCTGTATGTATTCTCCATAGCTAAAGTCCTCCCTCATGTTTATTATTAGTTAACTATTTCTTAATGGACCCCTTCATTTATGAATAAAACTCAGCAGCAGTTATAGTCCCAGTGGAGACCAGTACAGTGCCCATCTGCTCTGGCACTTGCTTTCTATGTTGGCACTCTGTGCAACTCCCAGCCTCTCTCGTCCTAACAGTCTAAGGATCAATTTTCCAGTGGCAGCTTGAAAATAATAGTACAAAATGTATATTAATACAGAAATATATTGTGAAACTGTCCTTAAACAAACAAATGAGCCACTTTAAAATATTACAGCTATAAATGACCATGACAGTAGCACAGCACATATAATAAAAAATAACTACTGAAGAGAAGCTGCTGAATTACTATAGTAATAAACCAGATGTGATTATTATCATTTAACACGGTCATTGAATACCATGAATCCCTGAAGCCATTAAAATATTTATGATTAAACATTTGCTATTCCTTATAACAGAACATATAGTCTGGTACTAAAAAAGTGTTAAAGTATTATTTTGGCTAATATATGCCAATGCCATAATAACAGTCAGCTAACATAGGTCAAGCTTTCTAAAAGAAACTAACAGCTGGCTAGTTCCCCACCCCCTTTATATGGTCAACTACATCATATAGACTGGTATTATAAAATTATAACACCTATATACACCCTAATATGCTGAGATATAAGAAAGCAAATGCAAATATCTGATATAATTTGTGTGGAAATGGGGATTTTTGGCTCTAAGGAACAGTAACAAATATTTAATTGTTCTAGGAAAAATATACTTAAGACTGGATAATAATCATATGCAAAAAATAGCCTGATTCTTTCCACGATTTTTAACTTGTAGGCATTATATGACTTATCTTCCACATTTTGGCTTGTAGGCATCATATATTTCTCTCTGAGTCCTAAGGGCTTTCATGCCTGTCTTTCTTATTTAAAAGTGCTCTGGTGAGCTCTTAAAGTGATATCAAATATTGTGAACTGCAGGTGAAAGATTCCCAGTATTGGTCTAAAGAGTCTGTGAAAGCACTGTAATGAAATGGACAGTCTGTATGTGCACTACTCCCCTCCTCAGGGAAGAACTCAAGTTGCTCCTACGTGTTTCTTAGGGCTAATGGAGCTATCAGCTAATAAGATTCTCTTTTAGCTGAAGTGTGAGAGGTTTCTGTACTTTTGTGTTCTAACTTCACTGTCTCAGTGTGGCAGTATAGTGACAGCTGTGAATTCTTACATGGTCACAAATTTGTTACAGCTCTTTAATCTGTATTTCCTGATAAAAAGGAGGATTCCTATATGTATATTCTAAGGCAGCAGCAGGAGCACTTTTTCCTCTCAACAAGTGACAAGTGATTATTTTGTTGGGGATTTCAGTGCCCAAGCTTAGGAGTCTTTGGATTTAGCTGGGTGAGCCAGGTACCTAAAAGTTAGGTGGTGTGATGCTTAACAGACTAGGTTTAGGTTCCTGAAGTGGAATTTGGCATTTAAGCACTTAAGCCCAAAGTAATAATCCTCCATATCCCCACCCTGCTGCTGCCTAGCCCTGAAGGCACCTGAACTCCAGAAGCACCTCCTTGTTTAACCTTAAAATTCTCCAAATGTACTGAGCTGTGCCTCTGTGCATGCTAGGTACTGCCCCATTTTGATAGTTCTGAACAGCCCATCCTCTGGTTCATGTCTAAGTCCAATCACAGTCACAAAATAGACATTCTTCTAACTATATTCCTGGTAGGTGTTTGTAGAGAACACCTAACAGGATCAAACTTGACACAAAGTTCAGTGGCAGCTGCTGCTTTGTTTTATAAAGGGACTGGAGATGGGGTAGTGCCACCTTCCTTATATAGGCTGTGGGTTAAAGCAAGATTGTTAAACTCATTTGGTCCCTCAGGCTGGATGAGTGGGTTGGTCCCTGGGCCAAGTTGGGTCCTATGGACACCCAGCTCCCCCCTACATGCCTGATCCAGAGCATGTAGCACCCACCCAGCCTGGTCCAGGATGTTGACCCAAGCAGGTGCTGCATGTGGTACAGCCCCAGCCCCAGCCCCAGTGAGCAGTGTGAGTGGCACAGCCTGGGACTGACCCCAGTGAGTGCTGTGGGCGGCTCATGTCCCACGCTCTGCATGCAGGGCTGGTCCAGTGCAGTGTTTCGGTCAACAGGGGGCAACACTGGGGTCCAGATTATGGGGATCTGTGGGCTGGATCTTGCCTGCAGGTTGCAAAACTGACACCCCTGACTTAGAGTACTTGCCCAGAAAGTGGGAGAGCTGAGATTTATGAGATAGACACTGCTCTGAAACCGGTGGAACCTGAGGTCTGGCCCATATCTCAATGGGACTGAAGGTATCCCATTGCTATTTACCCATTCTATCCAATGAATATTAAATTCAAAGTGCAAAAACACCATTGGGGGCAGGGCTGGAAGCTCCCTTTCAGAGCAGCATCCCTCTCACTAAGCCACACTCTCTCTCACTTGCTCTGTTTCCAGTCGCACACATTTTCTGCTTTCTTTCCAGCCACACATACCGTCTCTTCTTGGTTGCACAATAGGCCAGATTCAACAGAACAGGTGGAAATACATTTGGTAATACCTAGTCCATGACTTGGCAGTTAGCTCAGTGGGTTTGAATTCCTGTTGGTTGAGGATGGCCTAAAATATGGATCTCCCTATCTCTAGGCAAGTATTTGAACCATTAGTTTATTTGGCTAAACAGGTGGAGGTGGAAGAGGTTTTCCTTTGAAGGACCTAGCAAGTTGCATATGGGGAAGCAGCATCTAAAACTGCGTAAGTGACTGAAAATGTCACTTACAAGGCTAAAGCTAGCTGTGCATGTGCTGTTTGCCCATCAAAGGGAGAGTTAAAGTTAGAACAGTCTTGTTTCTGGTCCTAACCACCTCATAGTCAAACAAGGAGGCACTTATGAAGTTGAGGTGTCTTCAAGGTTAGGTAAAGCTAAACAGAGGTTTGCAGAGGTCTCAAAATCAGATTTAGACACAAAATTGCACCTAAACGCCACTTTAGGTACCTCTTTCCTTTATTTGATCTCAGCCTGAGAGCTGAAGATAGATCAGAGATCCATTGTGGTAGGCACTGCTTAAATATATTGTAGAGATTTAGATTCTGATGATCATGATATCCCTTTAAAGATAGCTTAAGGGACAGAGAATGTCTTGGGCAAAAATTCACTTATACAGATAGCAGCTCAGCAACACGTTTTGTACCACACAGGAGATGGGGACAGAGGTAATAGGCAATTGCAAGCAAATTATCAACTGCATTACTTCCCTGAGGCAAACAAGCCAAAATTCAGTGTTCCATGCATAAAGCCTGAGCAACTGAGTTTTGATGAGAACAGTAGGGGACCCAACCTACAAAGTATTGAGTACTTGGATCTGGATCTAGCAGGCTGCTTAAGTACATGCTTATCTGCAAGCAAGTGTATAGTGCCACTGAAGTCAAACTGCATGTGGTGTTTTAGGACTACTAGCATGGATTGATCCAATAGCCAGCTCCTTCCCCAAGAGCCCTCTCAACAGATGCTTTAGGGATTAACAGAGAGGTACGCCTTTACAATGCTTGAAGAGGACACTGTCACACTCCCACACTCATTGATAGTGTCAGGAACATTAATGGGCCAGTGGTTTTCAGAGAGCTGACTGCTTTACACCAGAAACTGGAAGATCTATGATGTTTGAAAGCAAAAAAGAAGAGGCCTGATCTCAAGGCAAAGAAGAAATAGACCTGATAAGAATGGAGCGGCTGAGGGATAAGAAATAAGCCATGGAAGATCAAGAAAACTACTGAAAATGAGAACACTGCAAATCAGTGCTTTAAACATTGTAAAACAGAATATTTAGAACTTGTGAGAAGCTGTAAAAGTCTCACTTAACTTCAAATGTTATGCTATGTCAAAGGAAACTACATACACACACAGCTAATGCTAACATATTCATAGATTTTACTTGGGCTGGTCTGTTTAGAATCAATTTAGGGCTCATTTCACTTGTACTTACTCCAACAAAACTTTCGTTTAAACTGAAGGGAGTTTTTCTTGAGTCATGACTGGAGAGTTAAGCCTGTTAAGGGTAGGAGTGATATGTGATTAGCCATATTAGTTTGAAGTCAAATAGAAGTCAAGGTAGATTTGCACGTTAGACCAACCAAAAGGTAGGAGTGCAAATGTTATATGAGTACAATGCGATACCATAAGAGGGGTTTGAAGAGCACAATAAAAAAGTTATCTGTTCTTCAACCTTTTAAATCTGTGCACCCCTTGAACTCCTGTGCATATCGTCCCCAGTCCATATCATGCTCAGTCTCAGATTATTTTATGCCACAGACCATCAAGTTTATTCCTCTGGATAAAGGAGACTGTTCTAATAAGAGTGTGTGTGGCGTTTCATTTCTCTTCTTCCTTTCAACCGTCTGAAAGAAATAAAAAAGATGGTTGTAGGCTATAAATTAGGTGTATCCCAGATTTTCTGGGACAGTGTTCAAGACTGAAACAGGAATATGATCAGGTTATGTCTGAATGGTGCTGAAGTCTCCTCAGCAGCTCTTGCAGAGTTTCAGCACAAAATGTCATAAATTTATTGTTATCAGCTGTTCTTGTGACATTTTTACCATGAACCAAATTTCATGAGAACTTGCAAGATTTCAGTTGCATTTAAATGGAAAACAGGCCCTTTCTAGTTACAGATCCATTCTGGAACCAGCACTGGCTCTGAGCCAAAGATCTGAATCCATTGCAAGACAAAGTTACTGACCATTGGCCCACTGACCCGACATACCAGTTTCTAAAATCAATTGCAGACAAGGAAATGATGTGGCCAGCATCACATCTGTCCATCTTTGACCCCCCTGACTTTCCCCCACTATCTAGTCCTTTACAGCTAGGATGGCATAGGCATCCTTTGGCATGCATGCAGAGCATGGCTCGCTTTCATGTCTCTGGAAATGTAGTAAGATGCCTTAACTGCTGTGCCCCTTCACCCCAGCAAGCCACCCCTTCACACACTAAAAGAGCTCAAAGTCATTTTAGGCTCATCTAAATTAAAAATAAGGCACAAAATTGATTCTCTGCTGCACTAAATTGAAGTCCTCTAACTATCCCTAGCTGCAAATTTTATGTAAATGTAACCCTTCAGCTGGGTACCAGTCAGCAACAAGAAGAGTTAGGTTCACATTTTGGGATACCCTATAAATTATATCAGTGGCTCAAGCCCCTACCCAGAAATCTGGGAACACTAAATTTGCTGGGGCATCCTGCATAAACAAAACCCTCTCCTCGCAAGCAGTGTAAACACAAAAAAATTAATTTATTACAGAAAATAAAGGCAAAAAAACAAAAGAAAACACTAAGTATAATTCAAAAACTTTATTAACTGCAAAGCAAGGTTTATAGGTGGCACCTTTTTGGGGAGGCTTCTCCCATGTCCAGGAAGTCTGAGACTTGGGGCTTCCTAAAGGGATGTTTTGGGGGCCTGCACCCCAAACCTGCCTTTCAGCGACTGGCTGGAGAGGGGGGCCCACACTGGAGAGTCCTATGAATTGCTCCTTGGGTTCACTGCACCATGGGGAGTTGTCTGAGAGCATGGGTCCTTCTGCATTGCCAGGGCCCCTCATTGCTCCTGGAGAAATGGTGGAGTGCCAACCTCCACTTCTGCATGGTAGCTTTGAGAGCTTAACTGTGGCTTTCATCAGCATACCGCACCCCAATATTCCTAGTCCCAATCCCAGCTGTGGTAGGCACAAAGCTGCAAAAGAACTTGAAGGAAAGATCAAGCCTATCTTGGCTTGGGCCTGAACTACAACTAGCGCCTGTCCACACTGCTTGGTTGGGGCATAAACTACAAAAGGGACAAAAGAAGGCCCAGATCTATTTCACTGGGCCTGGACTGGGCAGCAAAAGCCAGCCAGGCCTATACCGCACTGAGGCCTGGATCAACAACAAGAAGTGCCAGGTCTCACCTTGGCCCAAATCTGCCAGCCAAACATGGGTGGGGTTTAGCCGCACAGCTAAGCTGAAATGCAAGCTGTGAAACAACAAAAAGGGCCCAGACCTATGGCTGCAGCCTAGACATCTGGTCTCAGCTACACCACTCTACTGAGACACTACAGTTACAAAGCAGAGGGAGCCTGGTCCACGTGGCCAGTAACTGCCAGGACCCCATTCCTGACCAGATTAACACTCCCACGGTATTACCCCACTCAAGAGAAAAAAATGGAAAGAGGAAGGAAATGGGGGGGTCTCAAACTTTGAGACAGACTTTCTCTCCCAGTACGTGAGGGTTTCCTTTCACAGACCTTTCCCCAACCTCTCCAGCAAAGATGGGGGGAAGACCCCCACCATGGGGAGAATTTTTTCTGGTTCCCAATTCAGCTGTGCAGCTCTTAGCAGTCCCAGGAAAAAATAGAGAAAAAAACAACCCTAGTTGAGTTGTTCTTATGGCTCAAACTGTGCCAGGCCCTGCCCAGTTAGGGAGTGCCATGCTTCAGCCTCTGTCTTACTCAGTCTGCCTGGAGAATCTTCTGATTCCTCATAGCTGGCCAAAACAACAGGGGCCATCTTGCCCACATTAAGCCACACGCACACACCCCAGCCCCCCAATCCAAAAGCACCCACTTTGCCATACACAGCCTAAGTGGGTGTGGGTGTTACATAAGCATTCCATAATTTATGCATTATTAAATTTAGAAATTAGTTTACATTTTGAAGTATAATTATAGATCCCCATATTTTATATTCTGTTTCAATAGTCCGCTCCACTGTCTGTTTCCTAGATCGTCCCCTATACTGGAATTTGTTTTTTGATAGTACTAGTTGCAAGATTTGCTTCTCCTTTTGATTCACCCATTTTAAGACTACATAAAAACTGCTTGGAATAAATGGAAAATGAATTTGAAAAAATAAGTTGATAAGCAAGGTTTCACTCTTGAAGAGCAAACTGTGGTTCCTGCTGTTTCAGTAGTATTTCTCTTAGGTGCAGCAACCCTTCAACATGCTAGCCTTTATAGGAGGAGGGGCCTTTGCTGGCAAAAAAGTTACCTCTCATTTCCAGCCAGTGGCTAATATGTATGCATAAGTTCCCTGACCTACTCTACTATCCACCAGCCCAAGGATGGAGATCCAATGCTATAAAGTTATCCAGGAAGGGAATTTATACTGCAGACAAGCCTCCAAAACCATTCCTCTAGCTGTGGGACTTTGCTAACTGGAAGCTGCCCATGCCATGGATGCACTTAATCAGGATACATCCTAACTGTAACTTCGTTGGCAGTGCTCCCCACCCCCATGACAGTTAAAGTGCCACTCTATAAAGTAACACTCAAAGGACAGCTGCAGTGGAAGTATCACCTGGTCAGTTCTTGGTCACAGCAGCCCCTTATGCCTTCCTGTTGAAGGATGCTGAATTTGTTCCAAGATCTGACGGCTGTTTTCTGACAAACAGCAACACACCAAAGATACTTCTGGTGGGAATATTCAGAAAAAAACAAAACGGCTCTCTCTGTGCATTTGGACTAAAGAACCCGATTTTAATTGGCTTTTATTCTCACGTGGACAGACAAGGACATGCCGTATGGAGCTGGGTGATGTAGTGACTAGAAATGAGGAGAACTTTGACAGACTATTCTATGCCAGAAAAATGCAGCTTCATCATGTCAATTTGGCTTAAAATGTGTTCCTGACCAAAAAAAGGAGGGGAGGGGTCAAAAAATAAGAGAATGTCCCATTTTTATATTTTTGGCATTAAACAATGCAGTTTTTTCTTTCAAAATAACTCTTTGGGTCAAAATCAAAATGCGCTATGTTTTTTATTGACCTGAACTGAATTTTTTTTTAATTTTATTTTAGAATTTGGGTCTTCAGTTACAAATCAATACGAGAACAAATTTAGTTTAGAAATTCACTTGAAAAGAAATTCCCATTTTCTATCTAGATCTAGTAGAAGCTTTGATTATTGACAGTAGCTTTAACACTAAATATTTTCAAAGTATATAAGGAAGACTCTCGGTTAATACGAATCAGTATAAGTCGTTGGCTTAACTAGAGCCATGTTGATTTGCACCATCTGACTCAATATGGGGGAGGTTTTGTCCCCGCTTTTTAATTCTGCAATAGGATGGTAAGTACTAAAAAAAAAATCAAAGAACAATAATATAAAAAACCGGTGGAACCTACTATTTATTAATAAGGTTTTTATTTTCTGAATTACTTTCGGAGTAATTTAGAACAGGCAAGCTAGTGTCCACTGAGAATTGATTTCCGTGACCTCAAATATTATAAAAGAAAATTATAAAAGGAAATAAACCATTAAGTTATAAACAGGGAAACATGGGATACAATTACTTTCATAGCATAATTTTATTCACTCTAGTTCTGAAAATGAAGAGATAATACTGACCTGAGCACCTCAGTTCTGAATGCAAACTGTACAATCTATTATATTAAACAAAGTCAAAACCAATGTGAAAGATCTTGAATCTATTCAAGGCATGCACCTCATTACAGACTTAGCAAATTAAAACACAAATAGGATTAGAAAAGAATAATGTAACAATCTCCCACTATGGTCCCTGGAGCATTAAGTCATAAATTGGGTTTGCATTAAATTGTGCCTGCAGTATTGAATTTGGGGAAAGAGCTATAGGCTGAAGATAAACCTTGCTGGGCTAGCCAACTTTGGTATGGCTCTGTGTTTTCATAAACATGAAATAAATTTATGAGAATCTAAGAGGACACACACAAAAATGAGTATTTCATATCTTAATTAGAAAATGCTGTTAATGTACAACAATCACAGACTGCAGAGATGTAAACACAGGGAAAACACAGACACTTGAAATATTGCTGCTTTGCTAAGTTTACCTGAAGATGGGTGTTAAATATAGTAGTTAAATACTTCTCATTAGATTGACTCATGTATTAAAATATATAAGCTTTCAGGTTTTCATAAACCCCTTGCTATATTGCAAGCTTCTGTTGAGTGCAAGCAAAAGATCTTACACAAAGCAAAGAATTGGAGAGAATGAGTTTCTAAATGTATTCTGTTGTTATGGGAACTAGAGTAGTGACTGATGTAAAAAGGATTTAAGCTAACAAAGACCGGCTTTGTGATGTTATGGCAATGGCCAGATGAGATGTAACTAGGTTTCAGGAGAAAGTGTTACATCTTTCACAAGAAGAAGAACACTTCTTTTGAGAAGTGTTACCCATAAGCAAATTGGACCAAATTAATCCATGGTGCAAGTCTGGTGAAAGTTACTAAGTTATACTAGGGAAGTAAGTCTATTATATTATTATTATTACTATTACGTAATAGTGTGCCATCATTGAGAAGTAGCACTGGAAGGGACTTTGAGAGGTCATCTATGCTAACCCCCTGCCTCAGGCAGGATCATCCCTATCCAAACCATCCTATACAAATCCATGTTTCAGTTGCTGGAAGTCTTCCATAATAAAGGTTTCTTGTGGTTTTTTTCTTCTCTCCTTTTTGCAGCAGACTTGGCATTTGGCACAGAGAAAGCTCTCAGACAAGGGAAGCTCCTTCTCTTTGTCACACAAAATGTTGTTGAGCCGTTGCTGCTATAAACCATTAATAATTGCCATTTCCTCCTCTTGCTTGCATTGCACAGGAAAATATTGGCAGCATGCCAAAATGATAACTAAATATGCTAATATACTAAGTCTAGTCTCAAGTCATTGTCAAAGCAACAGACATTGTAATGGAAGCATATAGGATCTGCCAGCATAGTTGAGAAATGAACTGGGCTGAGCACAGTAAGTGGGGCTTGTAAAACCTAGTGGGCCATATAAACTGGCTGGCAGCAGGCAGACCAGCCTGGATGGATATTTCCTCGGTGGGCAAGAATGTGGGGAAAAGTATGGAAGAACTGGATCCCCTTTTGCAGATGAGAGCTACAGACATTCCTGAGGTCAGGCAACTCTATTTGTTAGACTACCTGCTCATTTCCAAGTATCCCTGCACAAATACTGGGCCAATCTTTACCCCCAGCTGAAAGGCAGTCCTGTAAACCTAGGACTTCAGTAACTTTATTTATCAAGGAGAATGGAGCAAGACTCGAGGCAAGACTTGAATTTCTAAGGGTTCATATAAACTGTGCTCAACCTTTCCCGCACACAAGCCAGATGAGAGGACTGATTGTTTGCCCTGGATCTGGCCTGCAAATCAGTCCCGTGAACCAGGTCTGGGGCTGTGTGGTGAGCCTGACATCACATCACACACTGGATCTGGATATGGAGCCTCCCCATATACCAGGTCCAGAGCCATGAACTGATGTGTGTCCCAACAAACTAGGTCCAGGGCTATATACCAGTTCCATGGCCATGTGCCAGGTTTGGCCCACACACTGGCACAATCTGGTATGTGAGACCATGTCATCTGGCCCATGGGGTTTCTAAGGGTTTAGACATTTAGCAATGAGGGAATGGTTAATTGCTGTGAGACATCTACATCCACAGCAATTAATGTTGGCACTGCTCTCCCACTTACAAATTTCCAGACCTGTGGGAAGTCCCACAGAGGCCAAATGACTCAGGTCTGCAGGTCTGATACAGCCCCATGGGCCATCTTTGAGTACCACTGGTCTAAACTACTTCCATACCACTCTTCCATGTTCCGTTCTAGAGAAAATCAGACCACCCTGCTCCCAATTGCCCATACCCAATGCAGAAATGTGGTGGTGAAGCCTCTTCAAGGTGGCTCCTGTGTGGCCATTCAGAAGATCTATTGCCTTGGGCATTCTTGAGATCAGCCATAGAGGATGCCCTCAGATGGCTACCCCATTACTTTTCTGGAGTTGGGATAAGTGATTGGGAGCAGGTGAGTAGGGTGTACCCATGAGTGTCCCTGCCAGGACACACTGAGAATGTGGTGCAGGCACATTCTAAGTGGTTTTGCCATGGAGCGTTCCTTTAGTCTCTCAGCTTGCTAGGGGGAGAAATCTCTGGCTGAATGAGGCTCTCTCTCCCCCTTGTCTGACAACTCCCTTTTGGAGAAACCTTTTAACATTTTTCTTGATTTTCTTAAACAGCAAACATTAGCCACATTAAGAACAACAGCAGCAAAATCATTAAGCACTGTACCATTCTCCTAGGAGCCAGCCTTATCCTTTAATCAGGTTATGGAAAATTCATTCCTCTTTCAGCCATTTATCTTCTTTGCTTATGCATACACCAAGTGACCCACTTCTTAGCATAAAAATAATAACAAAAAAACAACCAAAGACACTTCCTTCCTTGTGGATTTGTGTGCCATTATTTTCTTTTCCTGAAAACTAAATAATCAAGTTCATTCATAACAATTCAACTTAGCATGTGCTAATTATCCATCATTTCTATCCCCAAACCTGGTTCTTTCCCACTGAAGTCAATCTGAGTTTTGCCAGTGACCTCCGAGGAAAAAGATTTGGGTTCAGAGTTTTTATAATGAGTGCTTATTTGTATTAACATGGAGGATCATAGGCTGATATAAGAGTTGCATTGGCATCTGAATTGCCACACCTTCCTGTCATGTTAGTTCAGTAAAAAACCTCTGCATCCTCATGAAGCTGATCCTGCTGCCATGTATGTGCAACTGCCTTACACTCTATCACTTTCTGGAAACTTTCTCACAAAAGCGTTTCTCTGTAGAATCTCAATACTGAAGAATGGTAGTAATGCAGGAGAATCTGACTGGTAACTGGGTACAGAAAAAATGAAACTGATTATTGACCCAAATTTCATAAATGTATTCAACTCTGAAAAATAAAGTAGAAGTTCTGAAAAGTATGTCACCTTCAATAATAAAAAACTGTAAATTAGCCTAAGCAAGGATACGTCTTCCTTCTCATTTTTAAATATAATAGCATCTTTTTTTAGTTGAATATGATACAGTTTCCAGTTTCCTTATTCCTCAAAACTGACAATGCTCATATAATTGAAATAGAAGTAATTGTAAATATCATAACATCGAACCCCCTCCCCCCCCCATCACTGGCATGGAAAAAATTCCAATTAAAGCAATTGTTTTGCCTGACAGTAAATTTCTGTTACCTCTAATGGTGATTTTGACCTTCTCTTTCTTTTGCAGGAGCTGAAATTGGATTGTTTCCACCTCCATTGCCAAGTTTTATATATATAAAAAACAAAATTTAAGCCATCTGATTGTTAAGTGTGACACGGAAACCCATGATTAGTCAGATTATACTATTTAGAGCAGCTGGAAGGGAAGAACAATAGAAGGGTATCAGTAGGTAAAAGTTATAGGTCAAAGAAGAATAAGTAATAAATATCAGCGAGAATAAAAAGGTTGCTTTTGTTACCATCTGTATTCTAAGCTTCCATTAGCCATAGTTGGTCACTCAGTAGAAGACTGCATTTCCATGTCAGTAATATTATTATCACTTATGCTTTTCTTATATGCTTTATAACAGAAAATCCCCAGCACCATGTGCATTTCTAAATCTTAGCACACAGGATGGCCAAGTATTTGCCCATGGGGACTGGACTGGCAGTGGCCCAATCAGTCTCTCTCCTCTAGCAAAAATTTGTCATTCAAAGATCCAAAGAGGTTTCAAGTGGGTGTATTTTCTATTTTTACTCCCTGAATTATTCCTGGATATGAATGTCAATAATAGATAAGCACATCACAAACAGACTCAGCAAGTTCTCCTTCTTCTGCCCCTGGAGAGCAACCACTCAAATGATATCTCAGCTAAGGTGACAGTTCTCCCTGGGGGGGGGAGGGAGACAAATCCCTTCCACTCCACCAAGTCCTGGCCAGAACCATCTGATGAATTTATAGTCTTCAATACAGTTAGGTGTGCATAATTCAGTGTATTGCTGTAGACCAGTTACTGTATTTTATAGCTGACATTACAGCATATGGGTTTTTTTTCTGCAAAATAAAACAATATTTGTTTCCTGAAGGGGAAATATGTCCCATGTAGCTATCAGCAACCAGCAGTTGCTGTTGAGTGGAGGTAGGAAAATAAGAGTTGATTTTTATTTTATTGAAATCAGCAAGAATAAGTTGCTATTTGTAATGTATTTGTGCATAGTGGGGAACATTAACATAGGACGGCTGCATTACTGCAACATATTAAATGACTGTGTGAAAAATAAAGGTCATAGAAGGCATCATGACAAGTGTTAAGCACTGCAACTGAATCCAGATTACTATGTAAATAACATCTACTGTCCTATTGATATAGTGCTTTCTGGGCCAGAGCCTGGCAGGATGTCAACACACACAAGATCAGGATCTGGCTCTGTATCTTCAGAGCACTTTACAAGTGCTAAAGAACCCTTACAACCCTACTGCCCATGGAAGGTTGGAATAAAATCATTTTATCCCCATTTTACCGATTGGGAAGCTGATGAAAAGTTGTGAGAGGCTAGAGACACCTGAAAGTACACAGTGACATGCAAGAGTCCCTCAGTAATAGCATGTAAAGATTGGACTACTGAATCAGAATCATATCACCAAATGTCTGCTTTCAGGGACTTCCTAGTCTTGTCCAAGACTAAAGCAGGAGTCAGTATTCAAAACTCCCCCAAGTCCTGTGCTCTGAAAACATCTCTGTAGCGGCTTCATTGATTACTGTGAGAGACTTTGTAACACAAACATGCTTTCTGTGAACTACACTTAAATGCACAGTGAAACTTATAGACTAGTTAATGAATTTCATAGATTTCATAGACATTAGGGCTGGAAGGGACCTCGGGAGATCATCGAGTCCAGCCCCCTGCCCAAAGGGCAGGAAGTCAGCTGGGGTCATAGGATCCCAGCAAGATAAGCATCCAATTTACTCTTGAAGGTGTTCAATGTAGGTGCTTGAACCACCTCCGCTGGCAGACTGTTCCAGACCTTGGGGGCTCGGACAGTAAAGAAATTCTTCCTTATGTCCAGCCTGAAACGGTCTTGCAGGAGTTTGTGACCATTCGACCTCGTCATCCCTTGGGGCGCTCTGGTGAACAGACATTCCCCCAGATCCTGGTGGTCACCCCTGTTAAACTTATAGGTGGCCATCAGATCACCCCTGAGCCTGTGCTTTTCCAGGCTAAAGAGTCCCATGGCTCTCAGCCTGTCATCGTAAGATCTGTTTTCCTGACCTCTGATCATGCGCGTGGCTCTCCTCTGGACTCTCTCAAGCTTCTCCACATCCTTTTTGAATTGCGGAGCCCAAAACTGGACACAGTACTCCAGCTGCGGCCTCACCAAGGCCGAGTACAAGGGCAGAATGACGTCCCGGGATTTGCTCGAGAAGCATCTATGGATGCACGCCAGCATTTTGGTCGCTTTACTAGCCGCAGCATCGCATTGGAGGCTCATGTTCATCTTGTGGTCAATGATGACCCCCAAGTCTTTTTCTTCTGTAGTGCTAACCAATGTAGCACTGCCGAGCCTATAAGGGTGCTGCAGGTTTTTCCTCCCAAGGTGGAGAACCTTGCATTTTTCGGTGTTAAACACCATCAGGTTCTCATCTGCCCATTTGCTGAGCTTGTCCAGGTCAGCCTGGATCACCCGCCTATCTTCTGACGTGGATGCTTTGCCCCAAAGTTTGGTGTCATCGGCGAACTTGGCCAGTCCACTCCTGACTCCAATGTCCACATCATTAATGAAGATGTTGAACAGTATGGGTCCCAGGACAGAGCCTTGAGGGACCCCACTGGTTACAGGGCACCATGATGATTGACTGCCATCAATCACAACCCTCTGGGTCCGACCACGAAGCCAATTTCCCAGCCAGCGGATCGTGGTGGAGCCAAGGCCACAACTGGGCAGTTTGGCCAAGAGGTGATCGTGGGATACCAGATCAAAAGCTTTTTTGAAGTCAAGATATATGACATCAATCTCTTCTCCCTTGTCCAGGTGATAGGTCACCTGGTCATAGAAGGAAATGAGATTGGTCAAACAAGACCTACCCGCAACAAACCCATGCTGGCTATCCCTTAGGATGTTAGCCTGGGCCAGTCCCTCAAGGATGGCCTCCTTAATAAACTTTTCTAAGATCTTCCCCAGGATAGAAGTCAGGCTAATGGGCCTGTAGTTAGCCGGATCCACTCTCCTCCCTTTCTTGAAGATCGGCACCACATTGGCCTTCTTCCAGTCTTCAGGCACTACAATTAATTCAAAATGGCTGTTGTGATGGAGCAAATCCCATGCACCATGCTCTCAAATGGAAACTTGAATTTGTCCTCTGTTTTGTGGCGAGGGCACGTGTTTATTTTTTTTCCATGGATAGTGCCCCTGAGAATAAATATAAGAAGACATTTCTGTTTTCTACATGGTGTGTATTTGATAGAGAGCAAACAGATAAGAATCTAGAGAGAAACACTTGTCAGTAAATAAAAAGAAATACCAAAAGCCTACCATATTTGGTAAGCTTTTTTGTTTTTGTTTTTGATGATTCCAAAAACTTGTCTAATATCTTTCCAACCATACAGTTGGTCCAATAATTTTTTTAAATAACCTTGTTTTGCAACACTGTCTTGTCTATTGCAGCTACAAAACCCCTTCTTCAAATCTACAGCTGTATTGGGGTCATTGTGGTAACACAACAAATCTGTGCAACATTATTAAAAGGAATATTTAACTATCACTGTGCTAGTAAGGAAGGCAGTGTGTAGAAAGGAAAGACAGCATAGCCCAGATACCTATGCCCATGTGGCTGCTTGGCTAAAAATTACAGGTCTCTCCTCAGGGGAATGACCCCATTCCTTCCAGGGAGATGCATAGCTCTCCTATTCTGTGTGTAGCCGTATGTACTTCCAGGGTACATAAATCCCAAGCAAGGAGCTACCTAGAGGTGGCCCATAAAAAATTCTAGGCACGAGAATATGTGTAAATGCCTGGTCTTCAGGTGTCTGACATCAAGTTGTGCAAGGTATACTTCAGGATTCAAACCACCCAGAGCACAGGCACTACCCCAACCACTTCACCTTTTCTAGAATGACCTAGTGGTTAGGACCCTTTCCTGGGACGTGGGAGACCTCGACAGCCCACCAGTAGCCTCTCATGTTCACAGAGGGAAGATGATCTGCTGCTAAGGAGGCCCCTGGCCCAAGGCCCCAAAATTTCTAGTTGTGCAGCTGGAAGTGGAGGCAAACTATACATACAAGAAAAATGAACCACGTGAGAGCAAAATCTTGGCATTTGAATGCTCCAAAGACTTTTCTTTGAACCTCTGTCACTCTTTCTTTCTACAATTTATTTCTCCCGTACTTTATGCGTAATGAAGATGGGACAGTCTACAACTTTATGACAGATCCATTTATTTTTACTGTTTTCATATAAACCAGTACCACAAACAGCAGTTGCTTCTACTGCAGCTTGATAAACGTCAGTATTAATTAAAATTGTTGAGCAGGGGTTGGTTAGGTTTTTTTTTCCCTTCTCTCTGAGCCAGGCTGGCAGAGGAGGAGCAGCCTGACTGGCAGCTGCAGCTGCTGAGCTGTTGACTGGAAATGTCGTCACTGAGAATGAGGCAACGAAGCAGTAGCAGCCTCTTGACAAAGCATATTGGACACAGTGGAAGCATTTTATCACTTGCAATGTGCTGCCAGTCAGCATGATGTGGGGGAGGGTGTCAGAGCATGGGTCTTGAACTTAATCCTTTGCTCTCTCTGCTGGGAAGTCTGTAGAAGCAGCTGTTCAGCCCTCACAAAGAAGGTACTCCCCACTATCACTATCTAATGGTGCTTTTCAGACTGGAAGAGTGACATTGACAGGCTCTGAAGAAAGCCCTTGACTCAGGACAGAAGGTCACAAAGCCTGAGGCCTTTAGGGAATGCAAGAAAGAGTATGAGGATGTCAGAAGACTCCTACTCAGCTCCCCCACCAAATCCATTTTGTATTTAAGTGCACTTTCCCTTGACAGTAAACCTGTACTATATACAAGACCTCAGACCCACAAACTCTTCTGGCTTTAGAAGACTCTAATAGCAACTGAGGCATGCTTTAGTGGTCTCAGCTGTGCTCAATAAGCTCCCATCTCCCACTGGGGCAGAAATGATCACTACCAAGGCAGTGATTTGGTGGTCTCAGGTCTTGGCTCCTCATACTTGTTACCCCTATGAACCGAAAGGAACCATATAATCACTATAGACGCTCATCTCAGTTTGTGACTTTTTTTTCTTTTCAAAATTTATTAGCAGAAGATAGTGGTCATTGAAAGTGAGAGAACACATACTGTTGCTTTTTAATTGGGTACGCTCCTCTTAAGTAATGTTCTTTTGAACATTTCACAAGCAATGTTTTTCTTAGTGAAGCAGCTTGTTTTGTAGAGCAGGAGTAACACATCTCTCACAAAATGCTTCTAAAGCATTTTAATGGTTTTGCCACAACATTTTAAAAAGTATTTAATTGATTCTTCTGCCACTAGGAAATTGAAAGAGAAAGCAAGGGGGGAGATTAGAAAAGACAGTAGCCTCTAGAGATCAAAGGATTCATCCTAAGAGCTATTGAACTTCCTATGAAATTAACAAGCTAAAGGGTGCTTAATAATGAACAATATTTTTTCTTAAAACATAGTTTTGTTTGTAAGATTATATAGATATATATAAAAGCTTCCTGAGGTGCCTTTGGGAATCGCATTTTATACACACAGACACACACACACACATATACGTGTGTATGTACATCTATCTATCTATCTATCAAAAGAGATTCCCAAAGACACCTCAGGAAGCTAGGTATCAATAAGTGGTAGACATCAAATTCCCACAAGTGCTTATGAAATCTCATCCAGAAACACTGTAGTCTAATGATAGTACTAATACAGCTACTGTTGAGAACAGTGTTATCATAACAGCACAGATTCTCTGTTGTATTAAGCTTTTGCTCAGTTTCCTTTTTCAGTGTCTAGCATCTCAGACCTGGTTCTTCACCAGCATGTAGTGTTACCTCTTTGGGGCTGCAGAGTTTATTACATGTGTTTTTCCCCATGGTCAGTGTATAGGTGAACACCTCTCAAGATTAGGCCCTGAAAAGAGCAGGAGAATCTTGCTGCTACTAAAACATGTTTTACAGGCCTGTCCCAAATGTGTAGTTCCCTGCTTTAACCACTAAAGAACCCTGCTTCCATGCATTAATAACATGAACAATAATACTTGTAGTCTAGTTAAAAACAGTTTTGGATGACAAAGTGGAGTTCAGTTGAAAAAAAATTCACTTTTTAAAGTATTTATTTAAAAAAAGACATTGGTTGCATCAATTCCATTGTGCAGCAGTCTCAAAATGTATTTCTAAATAGAAATGTCTTTTGCCAGACGAAAAAACCCAACAACCAAAACACCCCCATCAGTTTTCATGATCTAATCTTACAATTGGTTAGAGTTTCTGTCTATTGGCTCAAAAGAAACTTGGTTTCAGTAAATTTGTTTTTAATAAAAATGTGTTATCTATGATAAATATATATTGCTTGGGTCAAATGAATCTGATTGTGAAAACATATCGAGCAAAAGTATTGGGAGGATTTAATTTCATTGCTTTAAAAAACCCCAGCTATTGAATGCTGGTTTGAATGAAATTCTATTTGTTTTAATAAAAGTGTAGTGGCCTTAGTGTACATATATTTGTTTTAGTGGCAGTGCATTGGATCCAATAAAACTATATTGGCTTCACTGCTTATGTCTCCTTTTTCAGAGAAAATGAATTGAATGGAAAAATGAAACAGGCATGAATCAGCCAGCCCCGAGGTCTCTGCTCAACTCCAGCATCCAAATAAACCAGAAAAAATACATTATTACAAACATTGCCTTTAAATTTAAATATGTTTTAATGTCAAGGATGCACATGAGAAGCTTAATTGCCCCATAAAAGACTGCAGTTTTCAGAACCAGCCTTTGCTGTGAACTGACTGCAGAAAGCTTACGGCTGCATAAATAGAAATTCCTCGGGGATCCAAGTAACAGGGCAGCTTCTGCTCTCGTGTACCCTGGTATAAATCAGACTCAATCTTCCTTATGCCACAGCTATTAGCACCCTTTAAGTATTTAAAATTATGTATATTGGGTGTCAGAGGGAGCTACATCTCAAAATGTAGGCATATACCACATGAGTGAAAATCAGGTGTGTGTGCACTAAGGGCTCACACTAGTGCAGAAACACATTTGGCTGAAACTCTACTACAGGCAAGACCAGAGTTCGAATTTTTAATCCGAGATCTCCCCTAAGTTTCCCTACATGGCCCCTAGAGAAAAACAGTTATATTGGCTAGAAACAGGCTTGCACCCAACTACCTAATTTTACACCTGATTTAACTGTGTGTGACTTGTTTGGTAGTTTGGAGGTTTGTTATATAGCATATGTGGCACATTCTGCTACAGTCAGAATGGCATGTGTATACAACAGCTCTAGAGAATGGTACCCTGTGCAGAAGAAAGAGAGAGAGAGCTCACTGATGGATGAAAAAGAAAATAGACATGTGTTTACTTATTTTTTTTTCATTTATTAAATAAATAAACACACACACACACACACACACACACATATACACACATACACTTTTTAACCAACTTTAAAAGAGCCAGATCTTAAAGAATTTGATCAGTCTAGCACATTTTGGCTTAGCACTATAAAAAGGAAAGAGGAAGTGAAAAATGTGTCTTCTTCCTTTTTTTAAATGACATCAATACATCTATTTTATCAGCAGATCTACAAAAAGGGCTTAGGCGTGGTGACACTGAGTGTTTACAAATCTAAGTTAGGCACGTATATTCTCTGTCCAGTGAATGTGGTTAAGCAGCTAAGACTGTGAATCCTAACAACCAACAGAGAAAGAGGGGAAGAAGCTTAAACCATGTAGAAGAAAATGCTGGAGAGAGGGGTGGATCTAAAATCTATCCTTTCTCCTGAGCTTGGACATCTACGAGCAGACCTGATTTAGACACTTTTATTTGAAGGGAATTCACTGAAATCTCCCACCTATTTGTATGTACCTAGTTCATTCCTGTGGGTATGAAATAACTTTTTCCTTTTAATATACAAACTGTGGTTGAGGTAATCTTTTAGGCTGGGGACAGATACTACACATAAAATGGCATAAATGATCAGAAACCAGTTCAGATCTGTAATACAACAGAAGTTCAGTGCACATAAACCACTTTCAACATGGCCAAAACTGGTTTAAGATAAACCTGGACAGATGTAATATTAGACTTAACTGATTTAGGTTAACTCTGTTTACTGACCTTCTGTCCCAGATCCCCTCCAGATTCAAGTGAACTCACAGTCCCCCAGCATCCCATGATGCTTTGTACCTCCCCTGCAATCCCCCTAACCTTCCTCACAGGATGGGTGGGCTAGCCTTGGCCCAAGCTGTCTGCTACAGTTGAGCAGGGATTGTGCTCTTGCACCTCCTGACTTCTGGCCTGGGCCATGCAGGCATGTGGCTGCATTTCTGGAATCAAAAGTGAATGTCTGTTCACTTGCTTAGACTAACCTGTGAAGACTGAACTGACAGCCTCAGGCTTTTTGGCTGTTTGTACTTAGCTTTAGACAATAGCCTAGAAGTTGGAGCATTCTGTATTAAAGATTCATTGGATAAAATGCATAAGGAGTCCTGGCTGTGGGTAGAATTCCTATCTCCTCCTTCACCTTAGCCTTAAGATTAAGTCACAAGAAGCAGCAAGAAGGAGGATGAACTATCTACCTGTTGGGCTACTGTTTTTTCAGAGACTCAAGTGAGGTGGAATAGGATGACACTTGGTGCCCAAATGAACAGAGGCACTGTAATGGAGCACTGTGCACTTACAGACCCTCTGGAGGTCACAGGAGAGTGTGAAACACACTCTTGGACTAAAACTCCATCTAGAGTTGTATTTTGATTTGACCCTATGATTCCACAAACACATGACCCTTACGTCTGTCAGAACAACCTGAAGAAGTTTGCAAGGGGCTGTCATCGAGTTTCTTTTGCATTGCACTTTGATCCTTATATAGAATGGCATGCGCAGCACTAAACCACTGTCATCCTCCAATCCACCCTGAATAAAGCCCTGCCTGTAACCTTCCCCATTAGCAGAGCAGAACCAAGATTTTTGCCTCAGTAAGATTTGCTTCCTTCAGCCCCCATTGTGGCTGTAGGAAGCAAATCTACATCAAGTTTTGCACATCTTCCAGTCTGATGGAAGCCACTCCTCTATCTGCAGTGCCTGGTGTGTAGGCTGACTCACTGGTAAGAACTGGAGAGGAAGAGGCAAAGCTCCGCTCATTCCTTATCTCTGCCAGCCCATGTTTAACTCACTTACATGGGTCTGAACCAAGACAGGTTCGAGAGTTATGGGTAGTCCAGGCTTGGGCCTTCTGCTTCCTTACTCTCCTGCACACAGGGGGTGTGTCCACACATGCAAGCATGTGCACTTGCAGCAGCTCAAGTAGAAGCGGTGCAGATTTGAGCTGGGGCTTTCTGCCTCAGTGCACATGCTTCAACATGCACTTTGTAGTAGAGAAAATTGTGCCACTTGGGGCAAAATAACGCTGCCTGGCTCTTCCCGGATCTACAGCCAGCAGGAGCTAAAGCCCAGCACCTGTGCTGTCCCCAACAGTATAAAAAGCTGCCCTGTCCTGGCCCCATCAGTACAAAAAGTTGCCCTGGCAAGCAGCTCAGGGCTACTTACTCTCAGGAGCTTCTGGGGCCCAGCCAATTAGTAGCTGGGGACACTACCCCTTGTGCCAGCTGGACTGCTGAAGCAGCCCTGAAAGTTCCCCGCACCCTCTACCCACTGCAGCAGTCTGGCAGTGGGGGCTGCTGCCTGGCTGTGACTTGTTGCACAACTGCCAGACCGGGATGGAGACTGCACAGCCAGTAGAGGCATCTGCCCCTCTGGGCCAGCTGCCAGTGGGCTGTGGCTGCAGAGTTGGCCTCTGTGCGTCATTACTGCCATGTGTGCCCCCTGCCCGGCCATCTGGGCAGCTAGCACCAGAAAGACGTTCCAGGTGTGCTGGCCTGCTTTGAACTGTCAAAGCATGTCCTGGGCAGGAGGTCAGCCACAGCCAGCTGGGTCCAAGGTGCCAGCTCTGAGCAGGCAGGGTCCTGCCACTGGCCTCCCTAGCAGGAATTCTGGCGTTCCCTATTGGAAAACTGAAAAATCCCCGATAAAAAAAATCCCAAAGTCATTCTGTAAAATACCCCAAATCCATGTTCCTCCACAAGTAAAACAAAAGACCACTATAAAGAGACAGAGAAGGTGAGACAGAGACAGCGATCAGTTGGCCAATGTTTTATTGATATAGCTACAGTGTTAAAGCAATGTGGAAGCCTACCAGTGTCTCTATCATAATTATAAAGTGAACTCTAAATACATGTTTCATGAATTCATGAATACGTGAATATGTATTTTGCTGCCCTCCCTCCACAGGGGCTACAGCCCTCACACAGGGATTACGGCCCCCACACAGGGGTTACCACCCCCCTGCAATGCCCACATGCCCCCCCACCCCCCTCCCCATGGCTGCCCGCCTGGCTCCATCCCCCACTTGCATCCCCAGGCTCCCGTGGCTGCCCCCAAAACCCCAGGCACCATCACTTAAAAAAAAAAGAAAGAAAAAGAAAAAAAAGAGAGAAAAAGCCTCTACTAACCTTAGAAGCAGGGGCTGCGGGGGCTCCGAGGCCTCCTGGCAAAAACCCCTGAAGCAGCATAGTGCAGGGTCCCTTTGCCCCATGCTGTGCGGGTGGGGCCCCAGTGACCCTGATGGCAGGTGGAGTGCCAGTAAGTGCTGGGGGGTGGGTTGTTTTGTTTTTTCACTGTTGGGATGCTGGGGGGGGGGGATGGGGCTGGGAAGGGGCAGGGCAGGGCTGGGGGAGTGGGCAGGGCCAGCAAGAGGCACATGTGCGCTTGTCTGACGGGCCCAGGAGGGCTGTCAGTGCTAAATATGTATTACTCCAACTTGGATTATACGTTTTTAGAGTGGCATTATACATGCTAGATCTCTCTTTTCATTGCCACAATTACTGAAGTAAGCTGTCTGAACAAGGAGCTCTTTATAAGTTAAAAGCAATGTAATAATATCACCACGTCATTGTTAAGGAGGAAAATCTTTGTGTAAGTTGCCTTACCCCTCACCTCAGGTTCTTTGTTAGTGGCCAATACCTACATCATTTTCATTTCCTCACAAGATGCCAACTGATTCTGCACCAGAATGCTGGATTTAGCTGCTTTTTTTTAGTTAGTTATGATTAGTGGAGCTTAAAGCAGCTCTCACTCCAATAAATAAAATGATGGTGACATCTGAACATTACCAATGCAGAGCAGTGAAAGGTTCTTTCCATTATAGCGAGTAGAAGGCTCATGGCAACAGCTCATATGACAGGCGTTCAGTAATTATTGCTTTGTGTCAGTCAGCAGCATGCATCATATTTTAGATATCTGCGCATAGGAAAGTATTTGGATAGATGGCAAGCTTCATAGAGTGATGTTTCTTTGCTTGCAGGTTTCATGATCAATTCAGCAGGGGAGGGAATGTTTATTATTACTGCAGTAGGTCATGACAGAGTGTAGATTAACACAACATGTCTGTTAAAGGAATTACAGAGAATAAATTACAAGGGGCCTTTTATCTTGTCCATTTAAGTACACAAAAGAGAAAAGTGATGACAAAAGGGATTGATACTCAAATGTTAAGGCAGAAATACTGAGATGGTGCCTGTAAGTGATACAAGTGACTAAAGATGAGCCTAGATGCAGGGAGGGGTTTTGAGGGACAGCTGTGAAGAGCTTTTTCCGTCACTGCTTCTGGCAGAAAGCACTAAAACAGTTGGGCAGTGCCTCTGTTTAAGCCATCAGTTAGAGTTTCTCTCACCCAGCACCATCCAAAAGTTCTAGAAGAACAGTTTGCCTCTCAGTCATCATCAGACTAATAAGCTCCGAAAGCTGTGCTGGGAACACCAGAATGCAAGCATGGAGTACAGTCAAAAAAGCCTCAGTCAATTATGCCATGGTAATATCAAATCAACGAATTCACAGTTTGACTGCTTATGGCAGATGGACGAACACTTGTCGGTTATCTAGTGCTGAGCGAGAGTCAGATTTATTTCCAGAGCTTGTTTCTATCATTTCTCCTGACTGATGCTGCAAGGCAAAGTATGCATCTGTGATTTTTCAGATGTGAAAGATACCCAGCTATCTTCTAATGAGCTACAGTGAGGTCCATCAGCAACATACTATCTAGCTTTTAGCTTATTTTTGCTGAAGAGTAGTAAACAATGAATACTAATATCTGGCATTAGAGAAAATATTTGCAATAGTATTTCTCCATGGCAATAGGGGCTGTTTGAGTTTGCAAGTATGTGAGCTGCCAGATCTCAGCCACACTGTGTGCACATGGAAAGTTGGTTTTCTATTTATAATGTGCACTTGGAATTGCCCCATAAGGTAAGATAAGCAATCAGTTTGGGGCTAAGAGATCTGTATTGTAATCATATAGGAAAATAGGAATTGCCTCTCTGGATCAGACAACTGGCCCATCCAATCTGGTATTGTGACCCTGGCAGTGGCCATTATCAGCTGCTTTAGAAGGAAGGTGCAAGAAGTCCATAATTGATGGTTACTCATTCTTACTGAGTCAGGCTGGGTTCCAGTAGAACAGTAACGTGCACATGAACTAACCTCCATGTTTGGTCCAAAACATCTACATTTTGTTATCTGACACTTGTTCAGTAGCTTTCATGAAAGATGAAAACGATTCCTTGAAGAAGCTTCTACATGAAGAAAATAACAGCCCAAGAGATTGCGCTAATTTGAAGTATTTCTTCTTTTTGAATGTATATAGCCTAAACTTTCCCCATTGACTGAAATAGCTTAAATGTTTCTGATGAGCCAGAACCGGATCCCAGGACTCAACCAACTTTGATCTGCATGGATCTAAATCGGAACACTGCATCCTGTGCCAGTCTCAGTCATGTAGCCATGCATAGGTCAAGACTGGCCTCAGTATTACAAGTTTCCCCACACTGGTATCTACTTCTTTTTCTTGAGAAATAGTAGAATATAATTGAAATGGTAACATTTCATGAAAATGTATCTATTTCAATGACTATTTTCCATTAAAAATTCTAGAATTATTTGTAATCAAATCAAATCAGGGTTTTTATTTCATTGTATTTCAAGTTCTTCATTTATTTTAGGTTTTCCTTTTGATTTTGCCAGTTAATTTAGAGGTTAGTTTTTTTTTCAACTTGTGGTACAGATATCACATCTTGCCCTGTGGGCTTTTGATTGGCTAAGTGCATATTGTTTCATAAAGGATGTAAAAAATAATTAAATGAAATATTTTGGTAGGATTAGAGTCATGTTTTAGTCATGACGGTCCAGGAATTATGAGAGAGACAAGAATTTTTTCTGGGTGATATCTTTTATTGGACCAACTTCATAGTTGGATAAAGTTAGACAAGCTTTCAGATACAAAACTTCTTTTCTGGTCACCTGAAGATACCGAATTAAAGATATCACCCAAAATATCACGTCTATTCCATGAAACATTTTGACATTTCAACACAAAATGTTCTGTTTTTATATTTTTTCACATAAATCCTTCATTTTAACATTTTTAAATGAAACTTGTCAAATGTCAGGATGGAAAGTTTGAACTATTTTGAAACAAATATATTTTGAAATTTCCATTCCCCCCCAAAATTTGGAATTTTGTATTTTAATCCCAAATCCAGATGAAACAAAGGTTTATAGTGGTGACATATTTTTCACAAAAAGGAATATTCCTTTTCAAGCCATTTTTAATCTCAGTTTGGAATTTTTTTGGAAAGGATTTTTTTCCTAGAGTAATTTTGTTTCAGATAATCAGGAAAAATAAGCATGGCTCACATATCTCATGTAGGAAAAGCAGTCCTGTTCATTTTCAAATACTTCATTCTTATACACTAAATAGAACAAAAAATGCTACAAGGAAAACATATCAATACAGTGAAGTTACTGCAATGGTCATTCTAGGAAGGACCATTTTGGTAGAGAAAATATAGCAATGGATTATGGAGGTCTAGGACTTCTAAACTTTGGCCATGTTGATTTTTTGTGTTCCAAAAATGGGTCAATTTGGTTCTCTTTGCATGGAATTCCTGAGCTGAAATGTTGATGTGCATTTTACTAAATGCTTGCAAATCCTTTTGTAAAGTTCATTGGTCTGTGGTGCCACATACCACACATTCAGCTGTTCTCCATGCTACAAGGGAGCAGTGTAGTTTGTTTTTTTTTTTTTGGGGGGGGGGGGGCTACCCCTGGATATTCAGGGGTCAAAAAAAACCCTTGCCAAAACAATAGCAGAGAGGTGCACACTCGGGCAGTGTGTGCTGCTCAAAACCAGAGTCTGGCTAGCCAGAGCTATGCTCCAACTGTTGGCTAGATTCCCTGTGGCAGGATCACCCCTGCTGCAGCCCCCAGAGGCCCCACGAGCCCCAGGTAAGGCTGCTGGGGCCAGCCCAGTGCTGGTACCAGCCTCCCCTACCCAACCCAGGATAACTGGTCATGTGCCAGAGGGCTCATGGCATAGGTGTTCCCCAGGGACAATTAGTGGCAACACAAGGTGTCCCGCTGCTATTTTCCCTGGGGAACAAAATGTCCACACTTGTGTGAATGTGGCCCAAGGCTCTAATTCTGCACTATATCCAAGAAGAACTCAATGCCCCTCTGGGGAAGGTATGAACCAATGTGGCTTTATGGCAATGTTGTACTCCCAAGTACTAGGGCCATTAAGGTTCAGGTTGCTAGTCTTCAGTCTGCTCTAATTTGTATTAGACATGAGCAGCTGAGGTTCAATTGGACTTATTTGGGTTTGTTTTATTTCCTGTGCTGGTAACTGAGAGGCTGGAGCCTCTTCAGTGATTTTGCATAACGTGAAGTTTCCCTATTCCATGGGATTTTTTTTCTGCACCTCCCATAGGAATCCTCCATTGTCTGGATTTTGATATCAGGGGTTAGGATACTTTATTCAAGGGGGGGTAATGCCTAAGAAATAGTAACAGTGATAACACTAGTTTTACTGAAGAATCTTCTCCATATGTTATTTTTTCTAAAGTGTTCCTGAAATGATGGGCAGCATTATAAAACCACTATATAGGTAGAGCGGATAAATTATTTTATATCTATGCTCAAAGTTAATTAAATGGCATATATGCTAAAGAATCAGGCAGTAAGAGCAGCAGTGAAATTTCTAGCCTCAGCAATGTTCCTTTTATAGCGATATCCATATCTACCACAAAGCATAATTATCCAGATCATTTTCCTCAGTTCATACATACTAAATTCGGTAAACAGTTTAACAGACTTACAACGTCTGGTGTATAGTGCCGTCTTCAATCTTCCCTTACCGTCACATCTGCAAATAAAATCTTCCTTTGTGACTCAATTTCCATCTACTTTGGGTTTCGCGTATATTGTGTGAATCTATTTGGTCAACCACAAATGTTAAGAACTAAGTATCCTCTATGGTTAAAAATAAAACATGGAATGCAGAGAATGCTGGCATTTATTATACTATGTAACACTGTTACTCACTTGAATTGACATTGAGTACACTTATTTCCATTCTCTCCTGCTTTCATTTGTCATTGAGAAAATTCAATCCACTGCTGTGTCATTGTTATAATAATCTCAGACTTCTGGACACCAGTCAGATTATGACGGTCACACAAAACAAATGTTCCATTCATCTTGGACAGGTTTTGCTTCTGAGGTACGTCTTCATTTGCAGTTGATCTGTTTTGCTCTGCTGCTGGCGTGTTGACTTACAATTGCTATTTCCTGTTGCAGAATTTTAGGGACATTCTGGTCTAGAAATACAACCCATGAAAGGGATGTGGTTAAAGTATGATTATTTGTAGTGGTTGTATTAAGGTTGTAATTTATAGTGCAGGTGGGTATTAAATGTGTTCCCTCACCTGGTTAAAGCCTTGCCCATGTTGTAACCTGATCCTATAACTCAGCTGTATTTGTAGTGCAGATAGAACCTTATATATCCCCCAAATTGAGTAAGTTTAGCGTAACACCTGATTTTAGTATTCCTAAAACAAAGAGTTTACTGTCATTCTATGGTTTGAACAGTAGAGGTCTGTTCACCGCTCTATGCAGTTAACCATTTCTTTACCATTTCTTTCCTACAACATTTTAAAGGTCTTTTTTCTTTCCACCCCCACAGTTAGAACTCTCATAATCTCCTTTTGCTCTTTTTCCAAGCCTCACCCTGAATACACATGTTGTCCCTTCTGGTCCATATAAAATGTAGCTACTCAGGACATGACAACTTGCAGATAGCAGGCCAGATCCAGCCTTCAGAGCCTTTGGATCTAGACCCCTGAGCTCTCTCCACCATACTGCAGTGAGCCACCTCAAACTTACTCATGGCTCCAACTGTGGACTACAAATCCCAAAGGCACCTGGAAGCAGGAAGAAGAAATGATGAGCAACCATGTAGAGTTCTGCTGCTGTAAGTCTGGACTGCAAATCCCAGAGACCTTGGGAGCAGCAGGAAGAGGAAGCAAACACACAGCCCATGCTAGCTACGTGCCAGAGACCCATGCTCTAGCATCCCCTGATTTCTGGCCTGAGACACTGCAGGCATGTGGTTGCATTTCCTGAATTAAAAGTGACTGTCTGTTCAATTGTTTCTTGATTTAATATCTGCATCTTAGACTAACACACTCCTACTCTATAGCCTACTATTCTTGCATTCTAGACACCTATCTTTAATGAGCTAAGAAACCCTTGTATACACATTCATGGTCATAGATGTTCATTTTTCACTTGATTAAGATTTCACATTTTTTGAAAGGGCAGTCCTGTAATATTTTGTTAGAATCTATATTTTGTCTGTTGGTTAAAGGATTCCATATGACTCGTTTACTTCTCTTTGAGAGATTGATATTTGGATTTTTTAGGTGGCAATGGATGGATGCTATAAAATACTTTTTGGTAATTTACAAATGAACTCACTTTTCCTGCGCTCCCGCCCCTCTTTCTGTTTGCTTTCTGCAAACATTAGAATGATCGAGTTTTACTTGCATGGATGCTCATGGAAAGCAAATTTTAAGCTTGCACGCTCGAATACTGCCATATAGCAGAAGTGCCAGGTTGAGATGACAAAGCTATGCTGGTGCCTTGAGCCTAAACTTGCTTAATGAGGGACAAAATTCTTCACCCACTGCTGCTGCGACCATTTCTCTTCATTGTGCTCTGTGCAATTAGTATGTTTAAAAGGGACAATGCTTGCCATACCTAGGGGCAGAGTTGTCCAAAAACTCTATGGCCCTGGCACATGGAAAATTACACAAAGGTCTGATTGTGCCTTTAGCAACTATAATTGTGTGTGTACATCCAATTTTTTGTGGTGAATGTGACAAAAATAAATAATTCTGCACCCAGACAACAAATCTTACAGAACCGTAATGTTGGTTGGACTGATGCCTTAGGTAGTCTGTCTAGCCCTCTCCTGCAAATTATGAAATGTGGTGATAGTGCATATCTGGGAAAATCTATGCCTCTGACTTCTCTGCTTGATAAAAAAAGTTATGCTTATCTGGTTAGCTGCTGGAAACAAGGAAATGTGGTTTCTATCATTGTTCATAACTAAAGTAACCCATATTTTGAATACTATGCAGCAAACATGCAGCAAATTGTTCAGTCATCTAAGAAGTAAAATAAATAAACTGGTCAAGTGCATTTGAATTGCAGATATATCTGAGGAAATCACAGTCTATATGCCTATATTCAGTGAACAAAAGAAAAAAGCTGCACAGGATGGGCAAATTATCAGGTAAGAATTAGTCACTCAGCTCTACTGTTAAGAGCGTCTGGTGTGTGTATGTGTGTGTGTGGGGGGGGGGCATTAAGTAGGTACTTTGTCTGCTGGTACAGGCTTCTAATCCTGAGCATCAATCTTCACTCACTAAAATAACTAGCAAAGCCTTTCCAAGTATACTTTATTCAGGAAGATGTTTTCTGAGGATATTACAGGAATTCTTGATTTTCATTTGTCTTTGTCTGGGTCTGTGAAATAAGTCTGCCATATTGTCCGTTTCATGCTAATTAAAATTATATTCATATATTCCTTTCAGATGTGGGATCTATGAAGGACTGTGCTGCTGATCAGACACTGCAGTTAATGATAGAGATAAACAAATCTATTGAAGATACTGCAATAGTTTTTTATATAAAAATAGAAAGGCTACACTAATTAAAAGTAAATGCACATGAAATTAACTGTTTTTTAGCTCAAGTCACTTAAAATGTTTATAAAATAATGTTTGTCCTGTAATGGAGGAAGATCATGTGGCCAGTCACAGTGCTGGCCCACCCCTTTGTCTAGGGAAGTCCTCCCTGTCTCGCCTCCCATGACTTGCTGTTCAATAATACAAGATAAAATAAGAGGGAGGCTGCCCATTTATAGTCCCAATGCCATGGGGTCTACACACAGCTCTGACCTTCCCTTACTGTGTCCCATGCCTCGCAGATGGCATCCAAAATTAGTAGTTGCTCCAGCCAGAAACTGGGCCAAATTCTGCCCCTTGCTGGGCTTCTCACACACTACACATATACTCTGCCCCATCTCACAGGGCCTCATTCACTCCACCCCCTCTCACAGGGCCACTACCAACCTGCCCTGCTCCTCTTGAATGGCCCCTTTCACTCCTGGTGATCCCTCTGCAGCCCTTCGGGTGCCTCCTGCAGCCTACTCTATGGGTGATAGTCCTTGTGCCTAACACTAGGCCAACTAGCCATTACCCCTCACCAGGCACTAGGCTCTCCCTGCCCTGCCTTCTGGGGACATTCTCTACCCCCTCCTTGGGGCTAACTCTATGCCCCCTTCCTGGAGCTTGAAGACTTATACCCCGAGGGACTCAAGTGTCTTTCCCTTGGCATGCCTGACCCCACTGTGTGTTCTATCACCACTGAGTAGTAAGGGCTAGATTTATAAGGCACCCCTACCCACCTTTCACTGTGGAAGCAACTGATCTGGCATTTCTGGGGAGCTGCCTTGCCACAGGCAGCCCCACCAGGCCATCCTTCCCCAGCAGGGTGCAGTTTCAAGTCATACCCAGGACCAGGAGCCTCCTGCAATCCCCATAGTTCCTGCCCTTACCTCCAAGATGTTCTTGAGCAGCCACTCAGCCAGATGTTGTGCTGCCAGCTGCCAACAGCAGACTGCTTGGTCAGCCTTGAGGACCTGAGCTAAAATTAAGTCCACTCAGCCCTCTCCTCCAATAACATGGCTCTCTCTGGGTCATGTGACCACCTCATCAGGGCTGGCCTGCACGTGCTGGCTGCCCTGCTGCCACTCAAAGCCCTTAAAGTGACAGGCACCAAAGGTGCTCTGTCACGTCCCAACAATGGGAATCAGGAGAATTCAGTTCAATTCTATGCCTTGGCATTCATACAACAGTCACTGTGGGCAAGACACAAAATGTCTTTGTACCTTAGATTTCTGGAAATCAAGAGGCAAGTCCTGATTCTGGTCCTGACAGTTTGTGTCATTTGACCTTGAGTGAGTCATTTGACTTCTCAGTGCCTCAGTTTCCCTACTTGTAACATGGGGATATCAGCACTTGGACCTCCCAGTGATTTGGGGAGGCTGAAGTCATTCATGTTAGTAAACTGCTTTGAAATGATATCCTAAGAGCCTGATCCAAAGCCCACTGAAGCTAAAGGTAGTACTTCTGTTGACTTTCTTTGATCCAGAGCCAAAGGAATGGGCTTTGAAACAAGACCTAAAAAAAAGGAGTTTATAATGTGAGTCACAAGAAATGAAGGCCAAGCATGTAACAGAGATGTCAAAAAGGTACCCAATATGATGCAGGTGTCATGCTAACACATAGGCAGGGGGGAATATTTTCATTCTTTTATTCCTTTGTCTTCCAACTTTACATCCACTCAGGATTATGGCTGAGTTCACTGTGGGTCATGCCAGGAATATGTATTTTGTCAAGCACTATTCCTGGGAATTATGCCAAATTGTAGGTGACTGCAACAGCTTGGATGGACCCACAGGAATACATAAAAACAGCAAAGGCTATAATCTTTCTTGTTTCTCCTTATGGCCGCAGGGGGAAAGGGAACATCAGTTTTCAGGAGGAAATGGTTTAAAATAAGTGTCACATAGTGAGTCGAAGTTGGAAGGCAGATACTGAGGTAAGTCCTGATGGAACTAGTGGTCAGTGAGATGAATTACTGAGTAGCTTTAAAACCATATGCAAACATGGACCTGCTCTGCAAGGAGCAGGACACTTTATGCAAGCCATTCAATTCTCCACTCACATGTGCACCTCAACTAAGATACTGGGGAAGCCAAGCATTTGCTGGATTAGGACTTAAAAAATATGGGCTGATCTACACCACAGTGCATGCCTACCCCACAAACTCAAACATGCTGCATTGTTCCATGCACGCCACCTCCCAGAAGCAGTCACAAAGCTCTGTGAGTGGTCTAATTAGCTCTGGTAACTGACAGGGCTACACTGCTTTGCATTTCATAAGGTAGCATGTGTGGATCAGTGTAGTATGTCTCCGGACACTGTTGCCTGTACAGTAAGTTTGTGGTGCAGACATTTCCTTAGGGCTCTCTCTAGAGTCTATAGGGTAACTCACCCTGCCCATTTCTATTATGAAAGATCATACAGGAGACAGCTAACATTGTGGGGGGAACATGCCAATATGCCCACAAAGACCTACCTGTCTCTGAACATAATACCTAAGAAAAATATTTTATTATATAAGCATTGTTATTTTATTATCTAAGTATTATTTATAAGTATTTAAGTATTGTTATTTATTATATAAGTATTGGTATTTTTTATATAAGTATTGGGCTAATAAAAGGTATAATCTCTGAACCAAGAGTCTTAGAGTTTTGCATTTCTTTCTGAACATAATAGGCACTATAAAGATATGCAGGTAAGCAACTATACCAACGGCAACAAGTTTGCATTAGCAAACTAGTACATATGGTACTTCTCTCTGTTTTCCCATGTTTGAACACTATTGCTCTGAAAAGAATAGGTCCCAAATAAGAGGAACCAGTGAAGCAAGGGACTATTGGGAATTAATTCTGAGGAAGCTGCTATGTTTATTTTTCTGTTCTGCTAAACAAAGCAAGATGAAAGTGATTTGTGTCTTGCACTTTGTAAAGCTATTTGTCTGGTAACAAGGCCACAGTATGCATGAATACAACCCCCAGTGTTGTGGGCAGTTGCATTTGTGAATTTTTCATATTGGATCTGATAGCATGGATTTGAAGTTTGGGAGTTAAAGAGATTTGGATTAAGTTAATTTTCACATGGTCAAATTGTATTGTAAACTAGAGGCCAATGCTAACTTCTCTGGATTTGTACATTCTTATGGGTTTGATGAAACATGAAATACTGTGTGCCTTTTCTAGTAAATATGGTTCAAAGAGCAAGTTCAAAATTTCAGGTAAAACAAAATAGACTTTAGAGTTCATGGTGCAGTGTAGTCTTGAACACAAAAGTAGCCCTAGCATCTGACAGTTTTATTTAACTAATGCTAAGTACCACTGATGTTGAAAAGTTTCTTCTGTTCTATTACCTCCTAGAAGAATGCTATGAAGAAGCTATCTTACTTTAGGACTACAGAACTACTTTGAATTGTGTGCAGTGCCTACAAAAACCATTGCTGTTTTCACAGCACTGCATAACTAGCAACACAGCTAGGTTTGCTAACACTGCACTAGCTTTGTCTGGAGTCAGGATTTTCTTCCATGTATCTCATTAATAACAATAAGATATGATGATGATACAGCTCCAGCATTAGGGTGTCAATTTATTCTTCAGTTTCTGCTTTTTTCTACTTATCACAAAAAGATGGATCAAATCTATTTCTGCAATCAGAAAGGAACCCTTTTCTGGAACATTATGCCATAAAAGACATCAATACAGAAAACAAATTTAAATGGTAAATTAACCCCTCCAGCCAATGTACATTCTGGCCCAGTGCATCTACATCCAGAACAAAATTTTCTAAAGGAATCTGTATGGGAATAGATCTATTATCTGAGGTATAAATAATGGGCTTCATCAGTCATGTTTGTGCATGAGAGAGACTGCAGAAGAGGGAAACAGTGGACAGAAACAGTGTGAAAGGAAGGGTCTCTATTAAAAGTGTCTCACAGGCAGCCCGATAGTGTGTCTGCATGTAAACCTGAGAAAGCACAGTTCGTCAGATACCAGTAGTTTAAATGTCCAGTGTTAATGAACATGGCATGTATGTGTGTGTATGCACACTCGGCGCATGTGTGTGCATGTACAAATGAGCATAAAAAACTCAAGGATGTCTGGCAGATGCACTAAATTTATTCAAATGCAAGACAAGTTTTGTTTTTCTTCAGTCATTATGAGGAAAAAAGGCTTCAGATTAATATTACGCATAGTTTGTACTACTATGTACAATTAGGTGCTACTTAAAAGTGTGTTTATGAAGTACCTGTGCTAAACCTTGAATCAGTTTATTAATTCAGGATAAACAGTCTGTGGGTACCATGTTTAATTTCAAGGTAATTGTTTTCAAAGTTGTTCCTCACTTCCATGTTGTCAGGGAAAGCAGGGTCTGACAGTAAGGAGAGCTGTAGGGAGAATAAGTTGCTGGTAAGCAGGGGGTAAGGGGACCAGCTGACCACCCAGATTTATTTTTCCTACTGTAGCAGGGGGACAAATTCAAGGTGAACCTCCAGTAATTAGATTCCTTACCAGGAAAATTATAATAAATGTATAAATTTTCCATATATCGAATCTAATTATTGGGGGGTCATCTTATTTGAGTAAATATGGTATTGTATGAAAGCCCTTGTCTGAAACAGTATCATCAACGTTCCCACCTCTAAAATTGTGCTATGATTTAAATCATGAGGGCCAAACATGCATTGGATCCATGGTGGAGGTGTGTGCGCATGTGGAGCGGTTAACATGGCCTCTCTGCTGTTTTGCATGTAAATTGGTGATGAGGTGGGAAGCAGAAGCATTGTTAACCCCCAACTGGCAGCTCCAACAAGGAGGCTCTGGTTTGGATCTAGCCCATCATTTCACCTGAGTTTGACACATCAGTGTGACAGTGTGACAGGGGGAACGCTTGGGACCGGGTCTCAAGCCAGCCCATCCACCTGTCTCTATGTGGCAGTCCACCCAGTCTTGCCTGCCATTATTTGTTGTTCCCATAACTGATGGAAAATGAGGGAAACTACCCATTACATGCCCTGATGCCAGGAGGTGCCATCTCTGGCTCCGAACCTCCCCTACACTGCAGCCCATGCCTTGCAGGTGGCATCCATAAGGTACTCTCATCCCACACCATGACTGGTGCTCCAGCATCTCACGGGGACTTTCACTCCTCCCCTGGAGCAGCAGGTCATTGTGCTCAAACTACAGGTCTTACTTTCAACCCACACTCAGCCTCCTAGCAATGGAGGACTTACCAGGGTCAGGACTCACCCCTCACGCTCTGGCTGAGCGCCCCCTTTCTCAGCCTCTGGCTCAAACTATTCCCTTGGCCTCTGCAGCTTCCCCTGAGGTTCCTACTATGTCCCCCCTGGGGTCCTCTCATCATCCTCACAACTGACTCCCCCGGGGGTTGGCCCATGTGCTGCCCTTCAGGCTGTCCCACAGCCTGACTCACCACACCCCCTTGGGCTGTGCTTCAGGCTGCCCCTCAGCCCTACTCAACCGACTTCCAGGCCCTCACTACCACACCCTCCATGGGGTTACACATCTACTCCCTTCCTCTGGGACTCCAGGATTTTCCTTCTCTGTGGAGGCTTAGGTGGCCGTAGCCATGCCTGGCTCCCTTGTACCCACAGTGTTGTGGGGGTTAGGGGTTAAGGTGCCCCAACTCACCTTTTATCAGGCTGGTAACTGGCCTGGCATTTCCTGGGGACTCCCACGCCACCAGGAGCCCCACCAGGCCACTCATCCCCAGCAGGGTGCAGTTTTAGGTCATGCCCAGCACCAGGAGCCTCCTACTCTTACCTGTGAGATGTTTCATACGGACTTTCAGCTAGGCAATGTTTCTGCTTGGGCTGCCAGCAGCAAACTGCCGTATTTATATAGGCAGCCAGTGTTTAAAATGGCTGCCGCAATCAAGCGCCTGCTGGCTGCTTGACTCATCCCTTAAAGTGCCAGTAACTGCAAGTGCATTGCCACAATCAGATTTAAATCATTGTGTGTAGAGTACAGTGGCATCCACATCTAAGTGCTGAATTGACAAAGTTCATGCTTCAAAGACTTGCAGTCCACCTTTCACTATTGTAGGAAACCACTGAGGGTTTAATCAAGAAGTTTTGTTAATGTGATAAAATTCCAAAAGTTGGCCCATAGGCTTCTTGCTTCTCATACAGCATCAGCTTTCCCCTGTCTTGAGGATTTGCCTGGGAAACATACATCTTAAACTTTAGGATTATAATAAAAAACAGCAGTACAGGCAGTCCTTGACTGGCAACATTTTGAGTTACAACTTAGAGCGTTTCTAAATTGACACCCTATTTCAACGTTCTGACGTCAGTTTCAACTTTACAACGCTTGATCTGATATGACACCACACCAGTGAACAAGTCGCTGTGTCACCTATCTCCCTGGAGAACGTCTGTCCAAACTTCTGTGGACACTTTCTTTAAGATAGCAGATAAGACTCCAGAAAAATCTGCAGCCAAGACTCCTGAGAAGAATCCAGCCAAGAGCCCTTCAAAAAGTCCAACGAAGAGCCCTTCAAAAAGTCTAGCAAAGTCACTTCAAAGAAGTCCTTCCAAATCAATATGATTGCTATTTACAATATAAATACATTAATGTAGCTATATTACTCATCTATAATTGATTGAGTACAAAATTCTGGGTTATTTTTTATGAAAACAGGGTATCAGGCCTTGGTTCAAGAACCAATCCCTGATTTATAACATTGTTTCCTATGGGAAAATCAGTTCCGAGTTACAACATTTCGACTTAAGACGCCGTCTTCAGGAACCAATTGTGTCGTAAGTCTTTTGATTGCCTGTAATCTGGTTTGCTGAGAACAAAATTAGAAGCCACAAACCTGGATTCTTTTCTAATGTATGCTATGGAACAAATCCTTTAGGCCTATTGATAAAAATGCTCTTTAATTTTAGACAGTTTTAGTTCATTTTTGAGTGCCAGTTCGAAGAACCTATTGGGCACATGAAAATGACTTCAATTTTGGTCTCAGTTTTCCCCTCTCCCCCAAAAAACTTTATTCAAATCCATAATGAAGGGCTTTCCCTCTGGGCTGAAAGGGAAAAAAAAGCACTTCATCTTGGATTGGAGTAAATACAGTACACACATGCACACACAGTTACAGAGTATATAGTGGTGAAGAATGCTTCACATTCAAAAACTTGTCCATGTCTATCCCAACCATGCAGTTGGTCCAATAAAAGATATAACCCACAAATATCCTAACCTCATATACAATTGGTATGTGTATGTGTATGCACACATACATGTTACATTTTAGATATTTTAATGCAAAAAAAAAGATAATGTATAATTTAAAATCCACATTCTGCATTTTCAGCAAAGGAGGTATGAAATACTCATGTCTCCAGAATGTTAGCACATTTGAATCAAAGGATTAGCGAAGTTCATGAGTATGAAATTGGATATTCAGAACAAAATGACTTGATTTCCCTCCAGACTTGAATCATTTCATGTGACACCAGAACATCAAGGTGAAAAAAATAGCTTTAAAAGTATTTGATTGATTATAGATATTTTTGGCATGGTGCTTTTCCCCTTTCCCCTTTGGAAAGCAAGTCAAAATGGGGGTGGCCATAATAACCCTTCTTATAAAAAGAAAAAAAAAGAAAGCAATGTGTTCTGCTGAAGTAGTTGACTTTGATTTAAGAAGCTGGTGAACCGTGGCTTCAATAGGTTTTTAGAAACCCTTGGCATCTTGCCATCAGCAACATGGCTTTTCTCCTTCTGTGATTCAGATGTGGGAAATGGGAATCCAATAAGAAAATAAGACAGTTCATTCATGTTGCTGTGTGTCATAAACTGACACCAGTGAATATCCTGTGACAAGCCCTAAGTGACATAATGCGATGTGATGCATCAAAACTACATCATGTTCAAAACCCAACAAAAATGATTATCTGCAACAGTTTGAATTAACTGTGGATGGATAGAATCTGTGAGTCATTTACCAGAGCTATGACTTTATTAGAAATGTTGCTGCTCCTATCCAAAATACTCAGCTTTCAGTATGATTAAAGTTGAATAGAATGTATGTGATGTCTGAAGTTTCTGGTTTTAGGTTAAAACCAAATAATATCCAATAAAGTGTAGAAAAAATATGTTAGATTTTCAAAAGAATACCTTGAAAATATCCCATATGTATCATGTTTTATTCCAATGCTGAAAATTTTTTCTAGAAGGAACCAAAAGCCCTGTATCATGCACACCAATTCATCCTCAGGAACATGGCCCTTCAAGATTTCCCTTTGAAAATTTACAAATGACACCATGAGATTTAAAATATGTATCCTGCAGTATTGTTGAAAGAGATATGAAATGCTCACATAGATTTTCAGCACATTTGAACCAAAGCATATGCAAAATTTCCTGGGTCTGAAATTGCAGTTTCAGAACAAATTACCTGACATGTATCAGTATGGTACACTGACAATTTTTCTTTTTTTTTAAGAAAAACAGTTCACAACAGTTCACTGTTATGTTTGTCTACCAGTGGACAATGACAATCAGAGTAACCCTCGAAACAGAATTCCACTGTCTGAAAATGAGTTGTGAGCCATGAAATGCATCTACTTTTGTGAACATAGCTCTCCAATGTGGGAACACTGATGTAATGAAGTGGTGAGTCAGGCCCTGTGAGACTTGCTTTCTCACTTGTAACACTACTCATAGAGAATATATTATCACTTGTTTGCCCAAATCCAAAAAACCTTTTGAACTTATAAACAAGAGCCTTTTAAATATTGCATACTTGTAGAAATGTCATTACCTCTCTATTCTGGCTGGGCTCTGTGGTTGGAAAAGAGTGATGAAATCCTTAGGGGATTTCAACCTGTGGTCTGTGGGTCCCTGGGGGTCCACAGACTATGTCTAAGGGGTCCACAAAAGATAAATCAAAAGTATGTGAATACCGATACTTACAATTCAAAGGGGTCCACACCTCCATTTGAAATTTCCAAAGGGGTCTGCACCCGCATTTGACATTTTTTTAGGGGTCAGTCTGAAAGTGAAAAAAGGTTGAAAAACCACTTCCCTATAGTCATACAGCCCAGACTAAAACCTGTCTTCTCTGTTATGACGTTACCCTCACAACCTTATATGTAGGGACCTACCAAATTCATGGGCCCTAGCAACCAATTACATGGCTGTAACATGGCTGGGGCCCCGATTTCACTTCCATATCATGACTGGGACTGCCATTTTGAAGGTGGAGCAAAGTGCCCCCTCCCTACCCCTCTGATTGGCTGAGGGGTGCTGCCACCCCTCAGTCCCACCCCTGCCAGGCATTGATTGAAAGCCCTAGTTGAAGCTGTCTGGATTGTTAATTCAGTAATTATCACCCTCTTCAAGGGACAGAGGGCCATAATTCCTGAGTAAATAAACAGTTTAAGTGTGGCAATTAAACAGTGCCCATCCCAAACTGAAATGTAAAGCTAGCTACCTGGCTAGCAGGAGAAGGGGAGTTTTGGTGGGCTTTTCCCTGCTCCCCTCCTCCCCCCTTCCCTTTCTGGAAACAGAGAGATGGGAACTTTTCCTGCCTCTCTCTCCTCTCCTCTCCCCCTCCCCCTTGCCCTCCCCCTGCCTGCCTGCCTCCCTCTGCCCCCCCAACTTCAGGAGATGGGCAGTCAGCCCTTTTCTCCCCTTTGTTCCCTCCTGCCTCCTTCTCCCCCCCCCCCCCCGCTTCGAAGAGACAGCTTTTTGTTGGCTCTTTGCTAGCTTTTTTAACAAAGCCAGTTCCCCGCACTTTTTCACGGGGAACCACCTATTTCACAGGAGGCTGCCAATTACATGATTTCCATAAAATCGTGTATTTGGTAGGTCCCTACTAATATGATAATGTGCGAATCTTGTAGTACCTAGTGTTCTTAAAGCATCAGTTCTTGGAGATAAATGTTGAAATGAGAATCTCAGTTTTAATTAGAAAAGGAAATATCTAGATACCACAAGTGGCCTCTAAAGGGTTAAAAACCTGAGAGTAAACAGAAAGAACTCCAACTTAAAATAATTTGTTGGGTTTTTTTGCCAGTCCAAAAGTGGAAAGAGTCCGTTGTTGATTCAGCAATCTCTCTATCTTCATGTTACAGTACAGAATACAATTCTCCCCATGTAAGCAACACCTAGTAAAAGGTTGGAAAAAATGAATGACAGACCGAGTAAGTGGAGCTGCCAGACAGCTCCAGAACAAAAAAATCTGCTGAGTAATATGGGCTTGTTGTGGGCAGACACAATTCTAAGGTCCCTCAGGAAAATTGGAAATAAAGGCCAGGAAGGCACAGGACATAGCTTGTCAGGAGACCTGTAAGTGTCTCATCCATTCTCAGTCCTCTCTCCTTCTTTACAGTTGACCTGAGGGCATTAGTGCACTCCCAGGGATTTGGTATAAATCATAATTCTCTGGAGGTCCTTCACAGGTGGTGTGTGGGGGAGAAAGAGAGAGAGAGAGAGAAGAAGGATGGTTGGGGTCAGCAGAGGAAAGTTTAGGGAGTTCTTTAGTACTAGTTACCCATAGCTTGCCATAGAGTGGCTCAGTGGTCCTCTCCTAGGTGAGCCTGACCATCCTGAAGCCCAACCAAACCACTATGTATCCACAGCAATACAGTATTAATGCATGCCTAAAGTTTTAAAATTCATATTGTTCCTACCAGGTTGACTTAAACACTGCATAACCACTATCAAGGTGAAGCTAGGTGCCATGTGCATTAAGGTGGCTACATTGTTTTTGATTTGGAGGTTAGCATATGTGGAGCAGAAATAACACATTCAACTAAATTTATCCCTGCATCCACCCCTATTCTTGTGCTCAGATGTGGCTAAATAAAGGCCTTTGATTATGTGTTTCTGTGTGCTAGTGCCCTGAAATTGTTATGGGGTTGGACCCTGGTTCTGTGGGCAGCAGCTCTTCTGAACCCACCCTTAGATACTGACACAAGAAATTCAACCAACAGTAACCAATGCCTATGGACCAGGAGGGAGGCAGAGATCTGAAACCCACTGAAATGTCCCAGTCCATGTAAAATGTCTGGGGGTGAGGCAGGCTGAGTGTTACCATTGCTAGGAAGGGTGGGAGTGGGAGGTGGATCAGATTTCCACTCACCTCTCTGCATCTGTGAATTAGGCCTTAACTAGGGTTATTTCAAACTGGCCCAGCCACTGAGCACCTTAATTGGCCCATCAATCCTTAACTGGGCCACTGGCCCCTGCAGAATTGCTGTGGTCCAAGCACAGTGCCACCAATTCTCATCCTCTGTTGTACAGAACAGAATGCCCCTTCCTTTCTGGTATATTCCAGGGTTGGGGGGATATCTGTACTGATTGCCAGCACCACACCTGAGCATTTCTCCAATCCATGCCCCACCCCTATAGTGCCAAGTCACCCCTGAGCCATATGCCAACCCCAGGGCCATGAACCACCCCAGAGCTTTGAGCACTCAACCATCACCCTTTCCTCAGAAGTTGCTGCAACTCACCAATAATTGGTGTTGGGTTGCCTGTGTCTGCCTGGTCCCATGAGGGTATCGTCCAAACTGTCCCCATTTTGTGTGTCCTGGGTCCAAGTCTAGGTAGAGAATAAGGGCACTAAGCAGCATCCTCATGCTCCCTCCTGGCCGTTTCGGTAGCAGGCGGCAGAAAGTGGACTCCACTGTCATTTTTTGTCATCATTGTTATAGCATCATTGAAAATGAGGATTGGAAGAGAACTCAGGAGGTCATCTAGTTTAACCCCTTGCTCAAAACAGGACCATCTTCAACTAGATCATCCCAGCCAAAGCTTTGTCTAACCAACCTTTGTCTTAAAAATCTCCAGAGATGGAGCTTACACCACCACTCTTGGTAACCTGTTCCAGTGCTTTACTACCCTCCTAGAGAGAAAATTCTTCCTAATATCTAACCTAAACTTCCCTTGCTGCAACTTGAGACCATTGCACCTTGTTCTGTCATCTGCCACCACTGAGAACAGTCTAGCTCCATCCTCTTTGGAACCCCCCTTCAGGCTGCTATTAAATCCCCTCTCAGTCTTCTCTAGACTAAATAAGCCCAGTTCTCCTCAGAAGTCATGTGCTCCAGCTCCCTAATCATTTTTGTTGCCCTCTGCTGGAGTCTCTCCAATTTATCCACATCCTTTCTGTATTTAATTTTGGGCCCTCCACTATAATACTCCAAATGTGGCCTCGCCAGTGCTGAACAGAGGAGAATAATCACTTCCTTTGATATGCTGGCAACACACCTACCAATGTAGCATGGTATGCCATTAGCTTTCTTGGCAACACGGACACATTGCTGGTTCACATTTGGCTTATTGTCCGCTGTAACCCTCAGCTCTTTTTCTGCAGAGCTGCTGCCCAGCAAATCAGCTCCCAGCCTGAGCAGGTGTGTGAGCCTGTTCCATCCTAAGTGCAAGACTTTGCACTTGTCCTTGTTGAACATCATGAGATTTCTTTTGGCCCAATCCTCCAATTTGCCTAGGTCACTCTGAATCCTAGCCCTACCCTCCAGTATATCTACTACTCCCCACAGCTTGATGTCATCTGCAAATTTGCTGAGGGTGCACCCGATGCCATCTTCCAGGTTATTGATAAAGACATTGAACAAAACCAGCCCCAGGACTGCCACCTGGGGCATTGCACTTGATACTGGCTGCCAGCTAAACACTGAACCATTGATTACTACCCTCTGAGCCCAATGCTCCAGCCACTTTTCTATCCACCTTACAGTTCATTCATCTAGCCCGTACTTCCTTAGCTTGCCTCTGAGAATGTTGTGGGAGACCGTACCAAAAGCCTTGTTAAAATCAAGGTATACCACATCCACTGGTCTCCCCATGTCCACAGAGACAGTCATCTCATCCTAGAAGGCAATCAGGTTGGTTAGGCATGACTTGCCCTTGGTGAATCCATGCTGACTGTTCCTAATTAATTTCTTCTCCTCCAAGTGCTTAGAAATGGATTCCTTGAGGATCTTCTCCATGATTTTTCCAGGGACTGAGGTGAGGCTGACTGGTCTGTAGTTCCCTGCATCCTCCTTTTTCCTGTTCTTAAATATGGGCACTGTGCCCTTTTCCAGTAATCCAGGACTTCTCCTTATTGCCATGAGTTTTCAAAGACGATGGCCAATGGCTCTGCAATCTCATCAACCAACTCCCTCATCACCCTTGGGTTCATCCCATCCAGCCCCATGCCCTTGTATATGTCCCATGCTGCTTTTCTAAATAGTCCCTAACCTGTTCTTTCACCATTGTTTGTTGCTTACCTCCTCCCCAAACTGTGCTGCCAGGTGCAGTAGTCTGGGAGATGACCTTGCATGTGAAGACTGAAAAAGGGCATTGAGCACTTCAGCCTTTTCTGCATCTTCTGTCACAAAGTTGCCTCCTCCATTCAGTAACAGACCCACACTTTCCCTGATTCTCCTCTTGCTACTGACATACTTGTAGAGAACCTTCTTGTTACCCTTCATGTCCCTTGCTAGCTGCAACTCCAGTTGTGCTTTTGCCTTCCTGACTTCATCCTTGCATGCCTGAGCAATGCTCTTATACTTATCCCTAGTTATCTGTCCAAGTTTCCACTTCGTATAAGTTTCCTGATTTAGTTTACTGAAGAGTTCCCTGCTAAGCCAAGCTGGTCTTCTGCTATACTTGGTAGTCTTCCTCCACATCAGGATGGTTTGTTCCTGCACTCTCAGTAAGGCTTCTTTAAAGTACAGCCAGCTTTCTTGGACTCCTCTCACCAGTGCTGCCCCATCAGACTGCCTTCCCAGGGGATCCTGCCCAAGGGTTCCCTGAGTGAATTGAAGTCTGCTTTTCTGAAGTCATAGAATCATAGAATCAATGAATCAGAAGGGACTTAGACAGATCATCTAGTCTGACCCCCTGCCATGGGCAGGAAGGAGCACTGGGGGTGGCAGAGGTCATAAGACCGCAGCCAGGTGCCTATCCAGTCTCCTCTTGAAGATCTCCAGGGAAGGTGAAAGCACCACCTCTCTGGGAAGCCTATTCCAGGCTATGGCCACCCTTACCATGAAGTAGTTCTTCCTAATATCTAACCTAAACCTATCCTCCCTCAGCTTGTGGCCATTGTTCCTGGTGACTCCAAGGGGGGCCCTGGTGAACAGACTTGCCTGGAGTCCCTGCTGGTGGCCCCTGATAAAGTTGTAGGCAGCCACAAGATACCCCCTCAGTCTCCTCTTGAGGAGACTGAAGAGATTCAGGTCCAGGGTCCTTACATTGTTGCTTTCAATCTTTCCTTTCCTCAGGATCCTGAACTCAATCATCTCTTGGTCACTGCTGCCCAAGTTGCCATCCACTACTACATTCCCCACCAATTGATCCCTGTTTGTGAGCAGCAGGTCAAGAAGAGCATAGCCCATGTCATAACACCATTGTCCCCTGGGCATATAGTTTGTGGTGTAGTGGGGAGCAGTGGTGCAGTCCTCCCCAAGGATCCCTGACAGCTCCTCACAGAAAGGGACCCTGGTCTTCTTGGCACCCAAGACATTCTTTGCGTCCCTGACACTGCCCTGAACATACTGCCAGTCCTGATGGTGCCCATGTCACTGAGCCACCATGCATAGATTGTCTGGTTTCGTTGGTTATCCTTCATATCCTTGCCAGTGGTAGCAATGGTTCTCTCCTTACCCCAGATCACAATGAGATCCAGCACTTCACCCTAATGAAAGTTCATGGCTCTGCTGTAGGGCTCTGAGAAAGGCATTCTCTGGTTCGGCGTGCACTGGAGCACTCAAGCGAAAGTGGCAGACCTTGATGAACCTTGAGGGTTTCAATGGGTACTTGGGGTGGTTCCATGGGGGCAGGAGTCACACGCCCCTGGGGAATGTGGGCACCCATCTTGGGGCTGGTACCACCCGCATAGGTACTGGTACCACTCCTGTGGGTAGTAGAGTTCTGGAGGGTGGATAGACCAGCTCTCAGAGAAGGAGAAGGAGTAGGGGGCTAGAAGCGGTGCATCCTGAGATGCTGAAGGACCACAGATAGCTCTCGTTATCTCCATAAAACAGGCTGACAGTATCTGATCATGTGTTTCTTGATACAATTTAGAGATACAGGAGATCCTCGCCATTCATGGGAGATACGTTTTCATATCCCCCACGAACGGAAAAATCCATGAATAAGGCACTGTGTTCATGAACACAGTTCCCCCACTGGCTGGTGGGGGAGGGGGCACAGCTCTGGTGGTGATGGTGGGAGCGCAGCGGTGGGAGCCTGGAAGCAGCAGCAGCAACCCACCAGCAGCAAGCACGAAGCTCCTGAAGAGCTCCTGTAAGTGTATAAAGAGTATTTAAAATGCGGTTTCGGCATTCACGAATAATTGAAACCGTGAATGCCAAACCTGCGAATAGCAAGGGTTTCCTGTACTCCTCACCCAAAAAGTTATAAATTTGCTATGATAAGATCACACTTAGCATGTGTTTTATTGCTTGAATGCGTGGTTGCTCGTGTTAAAATGCATTAAATACATACCAAAATCCCATGGGACATGACCTGTAGTCGATGTTATCCTAGCTTTGGTGTACCCAGCTATGTTACAAAATCATAGCATAGCTTCTGACTATGCTACTACTATCTTCATGTCTATCTTAATTAGGTATAATTGTCCCACTTTTAAGAAAAGAAACCATTGAAATTTACTATTATATTAATAACCTTCATGCCATTATTTTTTGTAGGTCTCTCGTGAGCTCTTTCTTTTTTTAACCTCAGATCATCTTTTACTCCTTAATGGTTAAGTAGTTTATTTTGAGGATAAAACTGACTGAGTTTTGTTTCCATGCACTGTATATGATACCTAAAAGACCTGATGCAAATGGATCAATAAGAGCTGATTTTTATTTATTATGCCATCTTCTTCACTTTATTTTTTATGACTCTTAAAGATGTTCTATCATTGATATATCATTTTTGACTGTCTCCAAATAAAATGTAGATTGGACAACATTGCCATTGATATTTGTGTAAAATGCTAGATCATTAAATAGCCCAGAGGACTGAAGTAGTCAGTCTTTCATTCCTTGAGCACTTGTTTGAATCCAGGCCAGGTTACTACTGTGTAAAATGTGTTACTATCTAGCAGATGTGAAATGAGTTGAATCACAGTTTTCTGCATTGATATGCTTTTGTGTGTGCTGGAACTTTCTGGTTGATGACATTTTAATCAGGAATTCCCAGGGGTTGTTTTGTAGGTTTTTTGAAAACAAAATGATTCTGCTATGGCTTGTCTTCATTACGAAATGTAATTGTATTTAAACACAACTCCTAGGTGACAGGATTCTGAAGCAGGTTAGAGCAGATAATGGCAAGTAGCATTCAGTATCATCATGACCATAAAACTGGTCCCGGGAGATATACAAAACTAGACAATCCAAAGCTGAATAGGGCTTAGCCTTATCTACAATAACCAGGAAGTATGTCAACTAACTTTTTTGTCAAAGATTTAAACTTGTTTGATCAATTAAGGATCCAAGACTAATATGCCCTGTGTCTTGGGCAGCTTTTACAGCCTGTGCTGACCTCCCTGGTCCTATAGCTAGACTGCTATCGGTACTCAAAGCTGCCAAGTTTAAAGCTATACTTGGGTCTATACTAGAATTTCGGCTGAAATAAATAAGAGGTTCTTTCAACCTGAACTTCAGAATTTTTCATTTAGAATTAACTTAAAGTTGTATAAATGCTTAAAATTTGTTGAAAGACAGGGATTTTTGTAGACTTGAGCAGCGGTGCTATGATGCCATGCTTTCTGCTGTTATACAGAATGATAGAATCTTTAACCTATTCATGTGGCTTGCTTTCTTTCTAGAGCAACATGATCTTAACTACGCATTTTTGAGTCAAGTATCACAACTGTCTCTATACATTTTTCTAAAGCCCCTACTGAGATATGCCTTCTTGGCAAAACACTCATGGCATTAGGCACATTTTGAAAAGCAGCCATAGAGCTGAACTGAACATACAAAGCATGCATCAATTTGATACATATATTATCAAACTGCTGCATTTATTCCATACAATTGAAAAAGGATATATGTATGTATAGAATACATGGGTTAAGCCTTGAAGTGTTGAGCTGTGACTGTATTGTTGTGATGACATCTTCAAATATCTACACATTTTCTTCATGCAACTCAGACATTATGAAAAGCACATATACTCAACAGGAGCATTTTGGAGAAGAAAAGGTTCAAGTTTCTCCCTGAATCTGTTTTAAACTACATTATGATGACAACCAGAGACATTAGGAAAATATTGGAAGAATAAAATCACAGAAACATTTTAAACTTCAGCATCTGAGACAGCATGTGCAATTAACTCTAACGTAGTCAAAATTTTAGACTTGGAATAAGATGTACCCTGCACATTTCAAGAGGATTATTTTGGTTTTGGTGAAGTTAATGGCAGGGGGAAGGGAGTTGAAAATTGGATCAGGAGGGTCAGATTTTCAAGAGAATTTCCTTCAGCTCTCTCTCTCAAACAAAGTAAGACCAAGATTTTCAAAGGGCTCAGCACCTACTAGTTCTCAATGTAACACTATGGGCAGATTTTCTTGTGGTACCTAAATGGGAGCTGAATTCTCTTGAAAATATGTTCCCAATTGTGGGTAATTCTGCAAACGTGATTCATCTGGGAAAGCTTAAGTCTGGTCAGACTCACACCCTTCCGCGTTTGATATAAGGAGAATGAATCCTGTTGCATTTAAATCTTGAACAGGCAGATACAGTTTGAGGGCCGAGACCTTAGAATGGAAGAAAATATTGTTCTAGTGACTCAATTTGCTAAAAACAAATGGTATGGCATTTAAAATGGAGACATGTACGTAAAGCAGCTGAATGTCTTTAATCAGCTTCTCACCTTTACATTTCAATGCAGAAGAGGCTGAGGTGCTGCATTTACAATTACAGAGGATGACTTCATCCCTTTAAAATGACTTAAAAGATTAGGATTCACAGATTATGTATTAATTGTTAGTGAATGTTGTATTTCCAGGAATGAAGACAACAAATTGCATCAGTGTCGGTTCTGTGTTTAACTGTTTTAATTAATGGGAAAATGTACACAGTTGTAAAGGATTCAGCCCACAGACCACTGTATAAGGCTTTTTTTCTTCGTGTCTCCTTTGTAGTGCAAAACATTTGTTCCTTTCAAACCTAGTTTTAATAGCAATGATCATAACACTGAAATCTTTTTGTGATAGCTTGTAAATAATAGTTCTAGGAGAAATAAGGCCGTTTGGCTGAACCATCTGATACAGGCAGCACAGCAGTTTAATTGAGCCGTTTTGGTAGCAAACAACTGATTCAAATGTTGGCAGAGAGATTTGTGACAGAGTGGCACTGGCAGCTTAACCCAAACACTCTTGCTGCCTAGATAACAAAAAATGTTTTGTGTAAGTCTATGACAGCAACTGCAGCACATCCAGGATTGTTTTCCTTCATTGTTGGCTTTCCTAGCAAATCTATCCTCCACTAAATCCTTCATCTAGCCCTTGGATAGTAAAACAGCATGCCTTACAAGAGGTATAAAAAGGGGGGAAGAACATAAACTTGTGTTCCAGATCTCCAAACGAGGTGTCAGCGCAGATGAATTAAAGCTGGTATCTACTGTTTAAGTGGACGACATTCTCCAACAAAGGCTGGCAGAGGTCAAGTGGATCGGAAACCAGACTTGGATCCTTTTAGAGGAATGTTAGTACCTTCCAATAAAGTATGGGAGGAGACACCGGTAAACAACACTTCCAAATGTCTAGGACTGGCTATTGAGAGCCAGCAAGTGGCTGAACGAAGCTAGAGCCTTCTTTGGGAAAAGGGGAAAATCAAAGTCAGGAGGCTTTGATACTTTGCCAGTGGGCTGTCCCAAAAGAAAAACATTATGGATATTTCTGTACTGCCCATAATGAGACACTGCTTTCCGCACATTAACTGCCAACCCAAAAGTAAGGTAGCTGCCTTCCTGTGATGTTGCATGGAAACTAATAAACTCTACTGCCTCCTCAAAGGAAGGATAATCTAATTATCAAGGTGCCAGTCAGGAAGTCTGGTATGGAATAGTTCACAGATGAAGTGAAGAATGGAAGCTTTTAAAAGCCATGCAAACAAAACCTTTCTGAATGCTATTACTTATGCTTTTTAGAGAGCAAAATGAATTAAATCAAGTTTGTTTTAAAAACGCTATTTAAATGTTCTCAAAGTAAAGTTTGATTACAGAAAAAACAGGGAGCAGTTGCAATCACTCATACCTCATGGTTCTGTTGTTGTAGGTAACTACAGTTTTATAGCACCCTCGCTGTGGGCATGTCTACATGTGAAATTAATTTGACTGAATAAACTCTGGTGCAGTTCTTGCCCGAGTTTATTGTTCCTAGGTGTAGCATTTATACATGTACCCAGAACCACAGCATGTTGAGCTGAGGCAGCACAGCCCTGGCTGGCAAGGCATTAACGCCTAGGGATTAGCTTGACAGCTTGGGGATGCTCCAGCCCACCTCAACATACTGCAGAGGGGCTGGCTGGGGCACAAGGGTGCTTCAGTGTGGGACTAGGTGGCAGGTAGCCCCCGTACTGAAGCACTTTCATACCCCAGCCAGCCCTTGTCAGCATCTACACGTGCGTTGTGGTGGAGTAAATAACTCTGCCATAGGATGGTACTTGTATCTGACAGTACTAACCTACAGTGGAGTTAATTATTTTACTCCAGCCTAATAGCTCTGCATATGTAAACAGGGATGTTTTACCGTGGAGCTAACTGCTCTAATCTGCAGTAAACATCTCATGAAGATGCAGCCTTTGTGTAGTAAAGTGAGAGTTGTAGAAGGCTTATATGCTTTTGGTGACTTAAAAGTCATAGGGCTAGAATGGATCAGAGCCATTAAGTCCAATTCATTGTTATCACTATGGGATTTGTACTCTTAAATCCCTTGTATACTTTTTATTAAAGTACTGTATTTTATTCATAATATCATAACATGAAGTGAATAGGCATGGCCAAACTGGTTTGCATAATAACTCTCTTCAGCCTCACCAAACTAAGCAAGAGTCTCTTTCATGGTCTGAAAATATTTTAATGTTTAAAAAAACCCCAAGATTCCTTGTAAAAATCCTCTGCACTTTCAAGTCTCAGCCAAGCCATCAAAAACATAAAAAATAATGGGAGAAAACTGTTCAGTGGTGTTCAGCTTGCGTAGCTACAGGTCTGGGTCTGGCATTTGAGGATTGGATGTGATATTTCCTGCTTAAAACCAGAAGTAAAGGATATTGTTTAAAAGTTCATTTGAGTTTTCCTACTTGCTTTTTCTAGCCCAGAGACATTTGTATAGGTTTGGGTGGGGTTTTTTTGTAGCCGAATTTTTGGATACATATTTGAATCAAACTGTCAAACAGTTTCAGATGTTTAGCCATTGTTAGCTGCTCTAATGAGGCTAATTACAATTATAAAAAAAGGTTAATTACTGTTAAAGAGAGGTAAACATGGGTCCTGATTCCATTTGCTTCAAACATGAGTCATTCTATTGGGTTATCAGGGGTGGGCAATTATTTTGGGCAGAGGGCCACTTTCTGATTTGCAGCATGCCGTTGAGGGATGCATGACAGGCAGCTCAGGGTAGATTAATATTAATTTTCTAAATTGTTTAGGGGCCTCATGGGCCTGATGGAATGGGCTGACAGGCCACGTCCAGCCCCCGCATTTTGCCCACCCCAGGTTAGATCCTGAGATCCTTTTACTCAGGCCTTATTTCAGCAAAATGCCATTCTTTTGTGCTTATCCCATTGAATTTAATGGACATATTCATGTAAGTGGATAATTAAAATCACAGGGAATGTTTAAAAGAAGCCTTTACCTGTTAGTGTTTGTTGTGCATTTTTAATTAAGGATGTTAGTGGAGCTGGAACAGTTTTTCATCTGAAAATGACAACTTGTGAGAATTAAAGCTTTTATTGGGAAACATTTTCATCAGGAAAAGTTTCTTAGGTCCAGAATGAAATTTTTGGTCAAAAGCAGTGAGAGACAGACAGACAGACAGAGAACGAATGAATACTCTGGGGTGGATCTTTCAATTTTCTTTGTTGGAGTCATCCTCTGTCTATAAATTATAACAATTCATTGAGGCAGATTGTCTATGTCTCTGTAGTCTAAAATTCTCTATAGTTCAGTTCTCTAGAATCAAGATGACTCAGATTCAAGTCTCTGCTCTGAACCAGGCCGATTAAGGACTTAAACAAAGTCTCTCATATCCCACTGAAGTGAACTCTCTCCAGGACTATTGGTTATTTTGGGGCAATGCTTGCTTTCCCCTTCATGGGGCAGGAACACCAATTCCTGCCTAGCTCTCACGGTAATAGTGGCTAGGGTGCTCATTCATCCGGTTTTATAGAGCAGTGGTTTCCAAAGTGGGGTGTGCGCACCTCAGGGGGTGCGCCAGATGATCCATTGGGGTGCACAAAGAAAATATTAGAACTTTTATTTTTATTTATTTTTTATCTAAAAAAATAAGAAAAAAATTAAGCTTTACCAATATTTAATATACAGATTGACGCTGGCGCCCTCACTTAGTCCGTATGTCGGATTGTCATGTGTCACGTACGGTACATGAGGTATCCTGAGGGAAGAAGCGTTTGTTCGCTTTCAGTGTATTGCGACATATTGCAGTTTACATGTGCCCAGTTAAGTGGATTTACAAATTCTATTATCTAGTTTTAACTAAATTAACCATCACAAAATGGACAAGTGGCTTAAAAAGATTCCCGCAAAGAAACTGCGGATTGAAGATAATACTAATAATGCGAGCACAAGCAAACAGCAAGAAAATGGCAGAGCTGACACTTCTCCTACTCCTGGTACAAGCTCTTCGTCAGCCACATTACAAGGTAAAAACTAAATAATATTTTTTTAGTGAAAGCAAAAAAGTTTTTTGTACCATTAATAAAATTTAAAAATACCTATTTTAAAAATATTGTTTATTTCATCTTTATCTCATCCTTTTTTAATTTCTATTTTTTGTCTAAGTTATATAATGTACATAATATATTAGTATAGTAGTACATGTATATAATTTATAAATAAATAAATATACATATATTGGGGAGTGCGTGCTCAAAAATTTTTTACTGATAGGGGTGCACTATCAACAAAGTTTGGAGACCACTGTTATAGAAGACAGCCTGGTTTTCTGCTATTCTGTTCTGTGTCCTATTGATACAAAACTGGATGCCTTTATGTCAGACTGGTGGAAGTCTGCAAAGGAAAATAAAGGACATACAGGTGTCCGGTTTCGTATCAAGAGGACAGAGTAGCAGAAAACCGGGCTATCCTTTATAAACTGGACAAATGGCCATCCTAACACCCTAATGGATGTTATTAACCTGTAGAAAAATCCAGCCGTGTATGTTAATTCTCCCTTTCAAAATATTCAAAGTTAAAGCTCAGGCTGAAGTATTCTTACTACTGCTCAGACAACAGCAGATTAAACAGGATGAACTGATCAGCCATACTTCTTGTGAAGTTATCCCTAGAGATAAATGTACAATGTTGTTATGGAGGCTGTGGTGGTGTCTGCAGTGTAACTAAGGCTGACAGACTGCTTGCATGTGGGTGGCTGTCTTCTTTCCAGCTGTGACCAGCTGAATTATATCACCTGTCCCGCTTGATATATTAGGATATGCCCAAGCTCAAGATGCATGTTGCTGCAATAGGGAAATTAATGTCCACCACTGGAGGCAATTAATAATGATTAGGAGCAAAACAGCAGGGTTAAATCTGTGCATTTAACAAAGTGTTCATACAGCTTTCTTATACTGTACTTCAGCCTGGGAGTTCTCTAATATTTCTACTCCTTTTTTGGGAGGTAGGATAATCTTACCTTAATTAATGTGTAAACTTAGCTGAAATGTCAAAGTTGTTTCAGTGAGACATGTTTATTCATTAGCTCTTACCTCAGAACTGGTACAGTAAACCATCAAACATACACATGTATGGTATTGTAGCGTTCAGTTCTTTGTCCACTTTGATTCACACCAAGAGCTCCACGTACTCTTGTTAGAAGTCACTGCATCTTTTATTTCTGGTTTTTCAGCTAATGTACTAAAAAGTAGCCGCAAATTGGCACATGCAATGCTCAGTTTAGTGCAATGCTTTAATTCCTGTATAAAATGGTGAGTGACAGCTTATTAATGTCTGTCTTTGTGACCAAAGTGTAGTTTCCAATATGAATATTGAGAGTCTTGAGCATTTTAAGCATTAAAAATATAATAAAGCTCTAATATGCGAATGTTTGGAAATACAGGTGTAGAACTGATAACTCGAGTGTTCAGAATTGATGAGTGAGGCACCTGAACCAATGAGACACTTTAAAATATGGGATTTGTTTTAACTCCATATATTTGGGGGCTTTTTTTGTTTGCCTGTTGGCTTTGAGGCTTCAGGGTACAATTGGACAACATTTTTCCCTCTTCTTTCTTGCACTAACATGGGGGCTAACAACTCGCTTAAAAAACCCCCAAACTGAGATTCTTACATAATCTCATGACTGTGGGAGCCAGGGATTTAAGAAAAATATCACTTATTGGATTAATGATAAACTAAGGGAGTTTGCAACCCTGCATAATGTTGGGTGAAGGACTTCATTTATCTAATGCCCCAGGCCCATACATTCTTATGCTTCCCTAGCATCTCAGCCACTGCTCTGAATTGAGCTGCAGCCACCCTCAAAATGGAGGAACTTCATCCATGGTTATCAGTGTCCCCACAAGACTGCTGTGGGCAGCAGAAAGCGTGGGGGAACTAAACACCGAAAGCCTGCATATGGTGTTTAGCAAGGAATCACTATGATAAGCTTTCAAACCTAGCAATTGCTTTACCTTTTCAAGGTTATTTGGGCAACAGCACTTGCTTCTCCATTTCCCCCCAGTAAAAACTGTTTAGCCTTAACATTTACAGAATCCCAAGAAGGTGGCTGCAGCCCCTCTGTTTTATGAATGGTGCATAGCTGGCCTTGAAATCAAAGTATTAAAGGCTCAGTGTTTGCATGATCCTAGTCTTGTGTATACATCAACTCTTCATTGTGTAACTCACAGGCTACACGGACATCAGAATATATAAGCACTCACTGGTTGCAGAGAAAGAATCAGTAGTGCACTTTGTTAGAAGCGTGCAAAATATTTAATTAGACTTAACAAGGGATGCACACCTTACATTTTCTGCTGCAACCTAATGAGAAGCAGGTAGATCACTCTCCATAGGTCAGAAATAATCATTATTGGTAATTTTGAATACTGGTTATTTTACTGAGGTATTATTTTGTATAATCTGTGTTTCTTTATGTGCTGTATCTACTTGTTTTTGTTCCATCTTTTAATGATAGGGCCCCAGAAGGAAAGCAAAGAAAATAATGGAATATTTATAAAGCAGAGAAAAAGCTTCAAATTAGTTGAAGAATGTATGCTGCTGGGAGGCCAGAGCGGAAACAAAATGGCAATGGGCATTAAGAAATGGAATTTAGATCTGTACAGCAGGCCAGGATACTTGCCCCATCAAGCTGACCCTATAGAAACATTTTCTAATAAAGGTAGATACTTCCATAAACATGGTTGTAATGATTGTTCTGAACTGGCTCCTTTGCAAGGTGGGATTTGTAGAGCTACAGGGTAAGTGGGGCCATAACGAGCATTTTAACATCAAAAAGAAACTCTCCAAAAGAACGAGAAAGTACACAAAGGTATCTTCTTGTATGTGAAAGGGTGTATTATCTCAAACTGTCTCTAAGTCTGAGTTGTCAGCTGTGATTATTAAAAGCAATATAATTGTCAATAAAAAAGAAATCTGTTGCAATTAATTATCTACAGTGCACTAAGTTCTAGCAGACTAATGGATGCTAGAAGGGAGCTGACTAGGATATAAAAAAATTTGAATAGAAGAAACACAATTCTGGAACATATGGAATGAAATTTTGAATTGTTTTAGATATTCCCTCTAATTATGTGGAACTCTAAGCCTCCCTGCTGAAGCAGAAGATACAACAAGGAAAAGCTGTATAAATCTTAACAACATCCTATAGTAGTAGTAGTAGTAATAATAATAATAATAATAATAGTAATAAACTAAACTTTTGCTTAGTTTCCATTGATCTCAGACAAGACATGGCTTATGTGACAGTTATTGCCATGAATCCATGTGCTGCCTGCTGCTTAACATGAATTGTATTTTTCAGTTGCTGAATTAGTCTTTGGTGTACAAATGAGATTAGAGAAAACTATTTTTTTTGTAGTCTAAAGTTAATTTTCTTTGCTATAATTATTTTGACTTAGTTGACTTTTAGCAATTATTTATGCAGGCATATCTTTCCAACCTAATCAGGTTCAACACATTTTTCTCCAACATTCAACCTTGGATGGCAGGAGAAAAGCTATTATTTTAGATGCTGCTTTATAGGATGACAATAACAAGACTATTGGGAATAATTGCTTAATCTTGTTGTTGGTTTTAAGATATGAACTCTACCACAAGGGGCTGGACAGAGGTGGGAGCAGACATCTGTTTTGCGGGTCCTCAGGCTGGATTTGCCTAATCTTTCTTTTACCACAAGGCCTTGATCTAAGCATGAGGATTTCTGTGTGCATTTTAAGAATGAAAACAGCATAATATTTTCTTCTTTGTCAATTGATTTGAACAAATTGTGCCCAGACCTGAGAGATTTTACTGTGTCATGACAAAACTCACTGACATTTATGTATGTTTGAAAGGTAGCTAGTTTCAACAATTACAGTCTATTTTTCCAAGAGAGATGAATATGGCATATGGATGCATTTTAACATTTTCAAAATATCTGATTCCATAGCTGGATTAATGATGAGATGGACAGCTAATGCCTGCATTTGTGTGATTTTTCTAAAAATAAAATTACACCAGATGTTTATTTAGAAGCCAGGAGAACAGACTGAAAGTAATTCCAGTTTTTGCAACTGGAAATTGGAATTCATCATTACTGGGCACTAAATGATCGGATGCTTTTCTGAGGTTCTTAAATCTATTTCATTTCCATGTTGACAGAGATATTAGACAGCTGTTGGAAAATCTGTCCCTTCTTTCAGTGCTGAAACAAGAAAGCTTTCTATTTAACTGTGAAGGGTCAATAAAGCTCTTTAATGTAGTAATCAGTGTAGAAGTGAACTGTAGAAGAGCATAAGAAAGCCTTTCACTTAGATTTTGAATGAAATGTACTTGGCTTTTCCAATATGAGAGCCTACACTTGGGGATTTGTATCAGTTAATGTTGTCCATATTACTGTTGAGACAACTGCAGGATTGAAGCCATGTAACCTTTTTCTTTGTGGGCACTCAAAGTCCTGGGATGTGCCCTGCATGCCAATATTGGCCATGCAGACAGAGAAGGGATCAGCAGCTTGTTCTCATTCTCCAAGAGTAGGCAGGCACTGGAAACTATGAAGCCTGTGTTTGGTTACAAAAAGTGGCTAATGTCTAGTTCCTCCTCCAAATTGGGAGTATATTTATAACTGGTTTAGGAATGACTGCAGTCAGGATCACAGTGACAGGGGTCCAGCCATACCCACTTCAGCTGTGTGGCACATGCACAGGGAAGAGACCTCATTGCACAAGTTGCCACACTGGCAAAGGGGATGTGGCTGCAACCCTTCCCTGTGATTCTGGATGCCAGTGAGCTCTCAGGACTCACCAGCATGTCAACACAGCTCCTGCTGGGAGGTCTGCATGTGCTGCAAGCTCAATGAGCTCAGTGCCTCAGCTTTCAAGCAGCTCCGGAGTCTGATGCTGTTCACTCTTCCCCACCTTACTGTCACCCACTCTCCCCCACCCCATGAAATTCAGCAGAAGAGGAAAGGAGGAGAGAGAATGAGCAGAGGCAATGCACAGCCCCTGGGCTCTGGGCTGCAGACTCTGCATGGACTAGCTGGTGAACTTAAAGTGCTTCCAACCCATGCAGAGCAGGAGGACTGCTGATATGCTGATAAGCTCTGAGATTTCACTGCACATGCAGCTTATGGCCAAGGGTGGGTGCAGCTCTGCATTGCATCTTCTTTGGATCTGCTATTGGGTTATAGTGCCTATTCCCAGTGGTTGTCCGTGAAGTATGGTGAATGATGATTCTGTAAATGTCCCTGGCTGGTACTGAAACATTTATCTCTCATCTCCTTCTTTCATCTGCTACTGAATCCAGGGGCTGGGAAGGGAAGAGAACAGCAACAGTCTCTGGAGATACAGGGACTCTGGGGAGACCCTCTGGGCAGGCCATCCCTGGTAGGTCATCAGAGGTTCCACAAAGAGATCGGGGGTATGGTTGAGTGGGCCAGGAGGTGGGGTGCCACGACTGTTGTGCTGGGTCACCTGGATCCATGTCCCCTAACAGGATAGTGGTAGGGGTTCCATGGCAGAAGTGATATGAAAGGCTTCCGAGTGACTTTAGGAAGTTTAAAACAACTGCTCTACTCTCTACCCACCATCAGCTCTCACAGATCCTTCATTTTCTCAGAGGTATGTTTAAGTTTAAGTTGACTGGGCTGCCCAGTTAAGTTTGTTCTTTAAAGAACTCAAGGGTCTGAGACTCTTTCACAGTATCAATTACATTAATAGAGAGTGGCCTCTGAATGCCCCCCTTCTTATTTGCAATAAGGGAACATCATCATAACTACTGCTTATATGGAAGAGCAATATTAGGAAAGTCTATGTGTACTTTTTAACACTTTAAAATACTGTGCTTCCCATGGCATCAGCAATAGAGCAAATAGACAATATCTAAGTGTTGGATACTGAAAGAAGGAAGAGGTGGAGAAAGACCTCAGCCCCTGGTGCTGAAATGCTAGCTAATATTGCTTTGCTCAATAATTCATCTCAAAAGGGATTTTCTTTTCTTTTTGCAATTGTAATTCTTGCAGCCACTAGAAGATGAGTGATCAATTCCTTGCAATTCTTATATGTTTCAGGGTTCTTGGGAAAATTCAATAAGAACACTAAAGCATTATCTGATAGCTGGCATCCATGTTAAATTGTTATTTTAAGTAACACTGTAAGCGTTACTTTCCTCATCAGCTCTCCAGCCTTCTTCCAGAACATTTTGATCCTGGGACACGTCCACCATATGTGGTAAAATCCTCCCAAATTACTGTACCCCCTCCAACATTTGTTTGTTTCTGTACCATAAATACATGTAATTTTAAGTGGGGTGAGGTACCATTAATATAGGATTTTAAAATAAATTTATTTTAATACTGAGAAGCTGGATCAGAAAGGATTTCCAAAGTCTTAAAATATATTTTAGCAACACCCTAGGATAAATTAAGTATGTAGTTAAAAGCATGAGTTTGCACCACAAGAAATTGCATGTACACTGCTACTTACTGAAACCCCCTAGCCTAGATAGATTTTCAAACTGTCTACTCATCATCACTGCTAGTGTACAGAATATTTGCTGGTGTTTCATCCTTTTTTCCCCTAGAAAGGAAATCACTGTCTGCTCTTGTGCTTCATGTGAACTCTCATTCTTATCTTTTTTGCTTTCTCACTTCCTCTGGTCTTGCTTCTTTGCTAACTTACTAGTTTCTTCACTCTTCTCTCTGCTGCGTTCCTGTTTGATTGCCTGCTTCCTGAACATGTTGCAGGGTTTCCTCCTCAATGGACCTTCCATTTCTACTAGTTCTGGTCCCAGTGGCTACTGCTGGATTTTCTTTACACTGAAGAGCCTACAACCCTATAGACACTTAAAAGGAAAAGGAACTAGTATTGTGCGAGCTGTCAGACCACCAGCAAGAGACTTGCAGGCTAGCAATGATTGTAAGTGGACTGTTTACTGTCTCCTGTGGTTGTCAATATTTAGAACATACATGGTGATCTTTTCTATGTGAACTATTCATTTTAAATACATACATGGTTAACATGAGACATAGCTAAAAGCATATTTGTAGAACACCAAAGTCCCATTTGAGATGCATTTTTAAACCTAGAAGGGTTGACCACATAATAATATTGAAGAGGCCATGCTTTTCCTCAGTATCATAATTTAATAGCCAAAACTGAGCTATATATGTTACATTCCCTAGATTTTCTTTGACATGGAAAGCACAGTAATTGTATACTGCACAGAAGCCATGTTCAGATAATTCTCTGACAATGTAGTGTTTGTCCTTTTTAACACCTCCAATATTATATGTATACATTATATGTTAAATTATAATATTATATGTTATTCTATTATTGGTATATGGATGACTGTATATAAAATGTGGTATCATTATAGCTAAAAAATGTTAATTGATGCAGGTTTATTGACGATTATAAATTCTGGTTTTGAACAGAAGTTACAGGCTTTTTTTTAATGCCTTGTGATGGGATATATGGACTGGAGAATCAATTATCTAAAACAGCATATTAAAAAAAACATTAAATACTTACTATTGGTGTAGTGAATGAGCACACCAGTATTCTGACCTGTGTCTAAAAGGTTTGCAACTGTGTCCTATTTACATTTTCAAACAGATTCCCCAAAAGCATAAAATATTTGGGTAAAACCTTATAATGTGTTGAGTTATCATTTTAGCTTTTATAACATAATGTGAATTCAGACACATGGTTATATGCTAAAATCTTTCCCACTTGCACGCCTCTTACACTTGTTATAGAAGGAATGTGTTATAGACAATAAAATCTGTGGGGAAAAATTGTCATCCCATTTCAACTACACCATTAAGCACAAAAACAGTGACGCTGTCCACTGCTTTGTAAAGGAAAAACAAGTTTACGGTTCCTCATTTCCCATGGTAAACAGATTGCTTATTTTAATTTTGAAAATAAAGAGATGGAGGCTATGTGGGTCTGTAAATAAGAGTGTGCATCTCAATTTTCTGCAAATGCTTAAGTGGTTTACATCTGTTTCCTCCCAGTTGTATTTCTCAAACATGAATTTCCATTTTAAAAAGAGTCATAAAATCACTACTGTTTCTCTGTGGATCTATTAGCAATAAAATAGCCTACAGAGGTTTGCACAGCCATGGAAAATGTACAGTGATAATAGGCTGTCCTGCTGTTACATGGCTTATGCAAACTTTACATTTATCACTGCAGAACCATCTATCCGCAGGGTTGGAGTACAGCAAACAACTGAATAAAAAAGACCAAAAGAAGGAAGATGATACAGAAAGCTCTATATACACATCATTAATCAGACATGATGAATTCTCAAACTTGAAAATGCATTTACTCAAAGCCAACCAAGGGAAAAAAAATGCTGATCACAATCTGAAATGTAAAACTTTACATAAAATTAATCTCCTGCAAACTGGTTTTTGCATTTTAAAAAAGCAATAACTTATTTTCATATTTGTCGATTCACTTTCATTGTTTTGCATTTCAACAGAAATAAAGACTTAGACTTTAAGCAATAAACTTTTTAGCTGGAGAATACTGGAGCTTCTCAACTGATAGTACCAAAATGCAAAAGGTAAGAAAGGTAACAGAAATGTGAAATGGCAAAGCATTACAGATAGACCCTCAATACTGTCCTGCCCAGCCTAACAGTGCTCACAATGGCTAAAAGGAGCTGAGACACAGCAGTATCTTGGCCATCTTTTTTCTGGCCCTCATCCCAAGAAGTTTGAGGGAGTAAAAGTTCAATACTAGAGAAAGGCTCCCCAAACAATGATCAGCGTTGGTGCCTCAGGTTGCAAATTAGCATTCTGTGACCATCAACTATGAAACTGCAAGACTTAGATGTTATGTGAACAGTACCTGTACATTTCCAAGAACTCCACTTTGTCCAGAAACAGGTACCAGATTTGAACTCAGACTTGATGTAGTTCATGCAAAGGAAACGCATGTATATTATACTCTCTTAGAGAGCATACACATAATTTTTTTCTTGGTTTTTGTCTTTAGTCTTATGTAAATATTGGTCAGACTGGAATTGTGTGGTTCTACCGCGTAATCAGCAATGGCACCATACAAGACTTCGTGGCCAGAAAAGCAGCTGAACTCAGTGCAGAGGTAAGGGTAGGAAGAAGAGAGAGATAAAAACATGGCTCCTAGAAAACTCCGGGGGACCTGTGATTGAAAAAGAAACAACCCCACACACATCATGATTAATATTGCTTCCTTCCATTATTTTAACTGCTAGAGTCACAGCATGAAAACCATAAAACATAAAATCCAAGCACACAAAATTAATCAGGTTCCCTAAATGGTAAAAAGGTGAATGAAGAAAAATGATACATCAACAGAAACACAGTGCACACATGAGCTCTGAATGAGCAATGACTTCTTATACATTACCTCGGAATCGAATTCAAATTGCCAGAAGCGTCATTATTAGAATCAGTATCCTAGCCTTTTTCCCTTATATATGTATCTTCCTTTTCCTACCATGGATCATCTATGAGTCACAACAGTAGTACTACTGCCTGCTATTCAGCTGTAAATTGGTACTTTCAAAACTACTGGTCAAATGTGTTCCTCGTGTAATTCTAATTTGGTGGAGTTATGCTATGGTTGGATTTGGCCCCACGAAAACATCTGAGTGTTTGTGGATTTCAGCCAAATGTGAGGCGCGAATTCACCTCCAGGTATGGGGACTTTTAATTTTATGCCACCTTAGAAGAAAGACACACATCCTAATGAGGACAGAATACTTTACATGGTTTTCAAGACCAGGGAATTGGTTTCAATCAGGGAACGGTGTAGAAGTTGTGGGAGAGTGCAAAAAAGAATCCCATCCACTCAGATGATACCCCTGAAATTTCACTTTGTTTGGAGTGTTCTGCAAATGTGCTTCCTCTAACCACTGCTGATTCTGCTGCTGTGTAATGTGTTTTTGCTTGTGTTTTTTTGCTGGACATGCTTGAGTTATATAGTTATTTTAAGATGGCTATTTTAGGAGCTAATTAGGCAGGTTCCTAACTTGCAAACACAATAATTCCTATTTTCAACAATATAAAATCTAGTTCTGAGAAGAAACAAGTTCATGGGTATTATATTTTCACTGATCCAGGACTGACGACTCTGTACCTCAGACCAATGTGAGGCTTTTGCTGTTAGGGAAGTTCTTCATTTCGAGAAAAAGATTAATGTGGCCGTGTTGTTGGGGTTTGGTTTTTTGGTGGGGGCCTGGAGAGCTGGTTTGTTTGTTTTGGTTTTTTAGGTAGCTGTTTGAAGCTCTTCTAAGGTAAGTATATAAAATCATATAAATTAAACTTCCACTGTTCTGGAGATTTCCAACATTTTCAAGAACCTTCAGGATTTGTTTTCCTGGACAAGAATTATCTGATGCAAGAAGAGCGGTTTCCTGTTTAATAATGAGCAGGTATTCACAGAACCTATAGAGAATATGGATTTAAGTTACTGGCTCTTTCTTTTATGAGGCAGAACAGGCAGTATCTTTAGAAAACTGTTTCCTTACGGCTCATTTTGCGTCATATGGACTCTTTGCTTAGATGATTCTAAATGGACATTTGCTAATGTTAGTTGGTGTCCTGTGGGGTTTGGAAGTGTCAATACAGGAAATTGTACTGAAACCCTACTGTATATGGCCTGGAAGATATTTTTGATTTGGTGAGGAGTTTTATAAATGAAAATTCAATATGAGACAGCTGGTAATTTTTAAAGATTCCTAAGATCTGAGGAAGTCAATAGCAAGTGGAGTCTTTTTGGCTAAGGAAAAGAAATGTGGTAGCATACAATTAGACAGTGAAATGCCAGTTAATTTGCAGGTGCTCTCAAGGTGGGGCATTGGGACTTAATATGTGATATTCTCCCAGCCTGAGCAAATCACAACTAAACCATAGCTTTCACTATGTACTGTCGTCTTTCAGTTGTGATGTAAAACCAAGGCTTGGGGGCAAAATCTTGGCCCCAGTGACCATGTCCAGATGTACATGGACATTTGGTTCCCCGGAGACAACTAGCAGCAATGCACCTTAGGCCACCACTAGTTGTCCCTGGGGACTGTCTGTGCCACATGTACTGTGGTGTGTGGGGCCTCCCAGGACTGCAGTAGCAGCAATCCTGGTGCACGGACCCTGGCCGGCAGTGGAGTGTGGAGGTCAAAAAATCCTTCTGCGCTACTACCTTTCAGTGCAGAGAACAACTGAACGTGTGGTATGTGGCGCTGCAGATATGTATATGGCACCACGTACTGCACGGCTGCACTTGTCTGGACACAGCCCGTGAGGTCGGTACAAATTTAGCCATGGATTTCAATGATCCCAAGATTTCATCCTTGATTAGTATTTAAATCCTATGGCACAGTTGAAAAAGATTGGAAATATTAATTCCTATGGCTACATGCCAACTCAGGTACCAGCTATGATTGTTTTTCTAGCTAAGAATCGCATTGCACATTCAGCTGAATGCAGTGCACAACACATCCCATCTGAAGCTCTAGGGGAGGTTCACTGTGCCCTGTTAGAGAAATGACACAATACATTTTAGAAATGGCTGCATTTCATTGGTGGGCATAGTGATTCAGAAGACTGAAGTAATTTTTTGGTGAAGCAGAGAGCCCTCAAACACTTTGGATGGAAAATTCCATAAAGGCAAGGGCACCATTATTGCCCACTGTGCAAGAGCCAGAAAGGGACGGGAAGTTCAGCTAAAAACAGTGCTCTTTTTCATGACAATTGTTTTCATACCTATTTGAAAGACTGACTTGAGCAGGAAACTAAGGGATGAGGGGCCAAGGCAATCAAAGTCCATCTATGATCTTTTAAACAGCACAAACTCCATAACGCTGCATACAGGCAACCCCCTGTACGCTCTTAATTGGTTCCTTAAAAACCAAGCATTAAGCAAAACTGCAAGTATTTAATAGCCCAAGATGACAACCACAAGTGTTTTTAATGACCCAACATGGCAACCTTGGGGTTATAACAAAATTCACTGAGCTCTAAGTGAAATCAGGTATCAGTTTCAAATGAGTGTTATAGAGAAAGCCCTTGGGGCAGGTGGCTGGATTCGATGATCTTCCAAGCTCCCTTCCAGCCCTGATGTCTATGAAATCTATGAAATAGTGCTAAGTGAAACAGCGTTAAGTAGGGGGTGTCTGCATACGGTGGAACAGCCTATGTAGGAAGAGCCACTGCCCTGAATGAGGCTAGGGCAAAGAGCTGCGGAGCTGTTCAGGTGAGGACAGTTCATTTCAATGAGCTTTTTGTCTGCTGCCCAGCTCTATTGTTTCTTGCCCTGTTGGAGCTAGGTAGTTGACTTGACCAAGATGGGAGTAAGCCTCTCTGCAGGGCAATCTGTTCCTGGACCTCGGGTTTTGGGGGTTTTTTTAAACAAAACCATGACAAAGCATTAGCCGCTTCAAGTGCTTGTCCTGAGATTGCTCACACAGAATGGGTTCTAGCTTTACAGAGCTGATGCAGAATCCAGTAGATCCAGCCCAACATAGGGGCTTTGTCACATGGGTATCTTTTGGGAAGCAGCAGGTGAAATGTCAGCCAGATGGGACCTTCTTTTTTCCTTCCTTGGCTCACTTATAGTCAGTCAGATACTCAGGGACTAACCACACCCTTCAAATTATACTGTGAGTCACAGGATACACCTTAAAATCCCAGATACATTAGTCTCACTATAACCTGAGAGTCTCAGATTTTTTAAAAAGTTTCTAACCTTTATGGTTGTAGTGGAAAGCCTGAAAAACACAAACCAGAAGTGCATTAACTTTTATTATTTGGAGGGCTTGAAACACAGACACAGTTTTAGGGATGCATCATAGCAGAAGTTGAAGATTCTTGGCTCCTGTAGCTTCCACTGACTTCCAGGTCATTAGCACTGCTGTAAGCAACTCAGGGCAGGGACCTGTCATTGTAGGCTAATGGTGCTGTATAAATAATGTTTGTACTCATTAAACTTTAGTTAACAAATCTGAAGAGGGAAAATGTATGTTTGAATAAAACTAGAGTTATCTGAAGGTTTCTGCCATGCTCTTTGCTCCTGCAGTGAGCAGTATCCAAAGGACACGGCTTGTTTGTTAAAACAAGTGAGGGTACCTATCATTTCTTTCCCAAGAATCTTTCCACTTTTTTTAGTAACCAAATTCCAGAAAGAAAAGGAACAAGTTTAAAAAACAATTAGTGGGCCATGTGGTGTTCTTTCTTGGCTGAAACTGCACATCCTCATCTGCCTGAAAATACTCGGCAGTCTTTCATGAAGAATGTTTTTTGAACTAATGAGGTAGATTTGCATTCCCTTTAGAACAGATTCAGAATTTTTCATCTATGCTGCACCATGAAAAATGGATGTGTTTTTCACAGAGGTATTTTGAACATAAACCACCGCATCAATGGAAAGACAACCTTTGCAGAAACTTTTTAACTTAGCACATTCCATTTGTTTTCACTGGGGAAGGTCAAAGTTACATGAGGGATGTAAATTTCATGCACAAACCTAGATGCTGATGAGATTTGTTTTTGTAGATAATCTGCAGCAGAGAAATTTTTCATAATGTCACTGCAAAATAAATTAAAATGTTCATCTTCATATGGCTGCTTCCATTGCATTAAAATAAATGTTGCAAGCTCATTTAATTAGTATAGTTAGGAATGTCTCTTCCCTGCTTCACTGACTCTCCAAATCACAAGTTAATTTGTCAAAATCAGACCATTGTTTTTCCTTCATTCTTCATTACTGAAAAGACAGCCCCATTTAAATAAATGTTTATGCTACAAAGAGCAGAGCAGTGAACAACCCCAAATATTTTTATAAGCCAATGCTAGAAAAGTTTAGAGTGCAGAGAGCTATGGTGCTTTTGTGTGTGTTGTTATTGGATATTTGACTAGCTGGAAAGGTACAGAATTGAGCAGTCTGCTGTAACTGATGATGTAGTACATACCATCTCTCATGCTGGCGGCTACATGCACTTGGAAGCAGTTTTCTTCTATGTTTTCAAAGACAAATGATGACAAAAGATACAATCTCTATAAATTACCCTAATCAAATCATTCTCTTCAAGAACTCTTGGTTAATCAATTAGTCAGCGTTCATGATTCTTATGAATATATCTCCTGAGCCATCCGCAACGTTGCTTCCCTTCAATGGCAAACATTGAGATGTATTTTATTTTTAAAAGAAAGCCACAGCAAATAGGTTAACAACTTAAACCATCATATGGATTTCTAAATGTGGGTAAAACAGTAATACAGAATAAAAACTTCAGATAGACAGATATTGGTGACAGAGCTGTTAACAATAAAGACTAAAGAGAAATTTGTTTACTTGATTGGCTTAAGTATTATATATGCAGAGGTGTTTTTGGAAGGCATCTATCAGTAATGAATAGAAGAGATTATCAGATAATCATTAGAGCCCCATACTAATGTGATGTTACTTTGCAGCAGCCAGACACTCGTTCTGTGGAAAATGCTGTAGTACTATTGTGTAGCTTCATTGGAAAGCTGTAAGAAGTATTGGACCATACTTCATATGGCTTTAACAGAAGAAGCCTTGGTCTCACAATCTTCTTTCTAACTTAGAGGAGAAAAATAACGAAGTGAGGGGCCACCTCTAATTTTTCTTATCTTGAGCTTTCTTCCCATTTACCTGTCTTTCCCAGTTTGTACAACTTGCTTAGCAAAGAGCAAATTGGAGCAATAACAGAGAATTCTTTTCATTAGATTGTTTGACATAGCAATATTTAAAATCTGTTACCACTGCAAATCTATTGGTTCTGTGTTAAAAAAATCAATTCTGTTTTCTTTTTGTCATAAGATCTTGTTTCATTAAACTATATAATTACCAAGAAACTTTAATTGCAGTGGCACTTCACGGACTCACAATAAAAGCATGTTATGCATTAACGGTTTGCATCTTGACTTTCAGAAATTGGAACTCTTGTGAATTACAGAAAATTAACATCTGCAGCTGTTTGTTAGAAAATCTTTCCAAGATTATACAGCACTCTATGCATAGAAGATGAGGGGATCTACAAGTTAAGACAGGTATGATTAAGACCAACCAGGGTCCTGGGTATACCTCCATAAGGGGCACCTGCTGCTTCACATTGCCTTGTCCCTTCATATTTAAATTAGTGTTAGAAAGGAACACCTTTGAGAGCGGGGGGTATACTAGTCCCTTATGTTGGACCATACTTCATATGGTTTTGGCAGCCACCACCATTGTATTCATCTAAGAGGAGTTGTTTACTACTCAGTCGAGCTTGAAGCTCTCCTACTGAGCGATCACTTCTTGTCTTTAGGTAACCAGGGGTTCTTTCTTTGAGCAAGAGGATTCAGTAGCCTCTGCCTGAGGTTACTGAAGGGCCTTTCCACCCCACCGTCAGGGGTAAACTATTTGTCATTCAAGCTAAGAGGCCTGAAGACCCAGCTAGAAGACCCAAGTAGAAGGCTCTGTGAGGGAAAGAGAGGACACAACTCTCTCTTTGGGTAGTGGTGTTATTGCCACTCCTCCATGAAAAGCTCCTGCTTTGGAGCCTAAGATACTTCTAAGAGCTATAGGTCAACAGCTAGGGAGAAAGAGACATCCTTCTCAATCATGCTATAGGAGAAACAGGGATACCTGCTTCTCAGTTCCTCCTCAGTCCTTTGAAGAGAAAGAGCAATGATACGAGTTAAGGAGGAAGTCTGTTAAGAGGACCCCAACAGCTGAGTCTGGGAACCCCGAGCTGTCCAAGCTTGGGAGACATCAGGTTTCCACCAGCTGTCTGGACACAGGAGAAAGAGGTCTAAGTATCACAAAAAGCAGCAATGGAGGAAGCTGCCTGGCTGCCTGCAGAGGAGGGTTATAGTGGTGACAAAGTATTTCTTACATTTTCCCTCACTTCCGTGTCACTGTAGTTGCACACATGAACTTTAAAACAATGGATTAAAAGAAAAAAACAGGCAGCTTTATTATTCTGTCATCATTTTACATTTGATAAGCAATATTATAATAAAGCAGATATGAAGGACAGAGTTCACTCAGCGGAAAACTATTACTGTAGCTCGCAATCAGTGGTGAGCTACCCACTTAAAGTACGGGAGCAATTCTATTGCCCTTGCTTCTGGGTGTGTATCTAAGTGCCCCAGTACAGTGGGGACAGTTACATGCCCAGAGGTGAAACAGAATTCTGCCCTAAGTCTGCATCTTCAAGGCTTGATTCTCCTTCAGTGTAACTACATAGTAACCACTGTATTATACTGAAGCTTGTAGCATTAGATCTGTGTAAAACTACTTTGAGTGATGGAGAATTAGGCCTATTATCCTGCATGTGCAAATCAAGTAGTTATTCACAAGCTAGAATACTGCCAACTCTTACAATTTTAAGGGGTTTTCTCTTGATTCTAGAGCTGCTGAACCATGAGAATCAACTTTAATTTAAAAAGTAAACTAACTCTCATGGTTGCAGAGAAAGAGTTGAAAACATGAAAGAAACTTGTCTTAAAAGCTCAAAAGGAAAAAGACAATTACACATTTTCCAGATTTTAAAAATCTTGTGATTTTTTAAATTCAAGCTCATGATTTTAAAACGAGATTTTTCAATTTTTGAGGGTGGCAAAATTGAGGGTGGCATCCAGGCATTTGATCTCTACATAAATATTGTAGGAGTTGTGTGGCAAAATTATGCCTTTGCTGGCCAGCTTGAGGACCCTTTAGAATGCTGCACTCTTTCTATCTCAAGTGTAAGTTAAGTAAGAGCTAAATGTAATGTGGTTTTCCTTAAATGAAGCAAGAAAATCAAGACTAGCATTCTCCTGTCTAACATTTCTAATGTCTACATGTGGGTGTTCATACCAAAAATGAGGACAAAGTACATCTTCAAATGAGCCCTTTATTTCTCACATCCATTTTACCCTCTGCAGTACAGAAGCAAACTGAATTAGATAAAATAAACTTCTCACCTTCCTTGTGTTTCCCAGCTGAGTCCCTATAAATCTACACCCAGCACTCAAACCAGACCTTGTTAAAGCTCCAAAAAAAGTGATTTTCCTTTCTTCCTTTTAAAACTTATATCTGGAAATAGATTCTGTTCTGCATCAATGTCCATGGACACGGTATAACAGACATATAAGAAGGGCTGAACAGGATTTTTTACACAGTGGGGTCATAAATAGCTTTGTACAATAAAAGTAGCAGAACAGAACACAGATCACAACCCCACTATTATGGGAAACCATATTTATTTTTAAGAGCTTAGCCATGGCTCTAGTTCTTTTATCACAGGTATAATACACAGAATAAAAACTCTGAATACGCTGTAGAAGTAATTCAGTAACAGATAATGCTTTCATCAATGTTATTCCTCAAAATCCTGCCCCTTCCACTGCTTTCTAGGGCCATGGGAGGCCTCAAAGATGAAGCCCAAAGATAAAGCCAGGATTCAGGAAGACCATCAAAGAGCCAGCATCCTTTTAACATTGGCTGGTCTCTTCCTCCATCCTGATGTGTATAGTGGATCTGTGACTATGCTGATCTACCAGCCTAACTCACCATGCAGATTCATACCCTGGAAAGAGGATTTCTTCCTTCTCTCATCCATGACTGCCACAGAATCTCTCTTCTGCCCCAAGTCCAATTATCTGAGATTGGCCAAGGGATTAAGATTTACTCTAAAATGTTCTAGAGCACTTAAGCACCTAAGACTGAGAAGTGCTAAAACCTCAGTTAGCTGCTTGGTGCCTCAAAGTCCATGTGGGTCAAATTAGAAAAAGGGTACTTAAGCACACAAGGGGAAATTTAGGCAACTAAGGCATCTAAATACCTTTCTTTCAATCTGTCCCGTGGTGCTTAAGTTTTCCCCCCCAAAAATGTAGCACAGTGCCCATAGCTCTGCAACTACACGTCCAGAAGGGCCATCACCCTAGTTGATCTGAGTGTCTTGTGGCCTGTCTCCCATCTAAGCCTTTTTGAGATTCAAACTAGAGGCCCATGCATTGAATAGGTGCTCAGTTAGTAAGTGTGCACAGCACACCTACCACACCTCAGAGTATTCAGCAGTGGATCCAGAAATGGGGTAAGAGGTGTGCAGCCCACCTACTTCGATTATGCCACGCACGGACAGTGAGCTCTGAGCTCACTGCCTGGTCACTGCAGGTTCCTGAGCACTGAGCTCACCAGCTGATCAGTGTGGGGTCTGGCTACAGCCCCTGCTTTTGCATTGTTCTGGAGCCCAGGGGATGACTGTTGCTGCTGTTCACCTTTCCTCTCTCTCCTCCTCTCTGCTGAATTCAGCTGTAGGGGAAAGGAAGGGGCTGGCTGCAACACTTATCTGCTGTGCTCTGGAGCTACACAAAGCCAGAGTCCATGCCAAGACCCTACCTGTGCCACAGCCAAAGGTGGGGTACAACCACTCCACTGCACTCCCAGGGAATCCACACTAGTAGCATTAAAATCAGTACAAAGAACAGCCATTTTCATTCAAAAACCCAACCAGAGGAATTGGTGCTGATGCTTACCTTTTACAGGACTTCCTAGGAAGTGTTGGGCTCTAAGCTCTCATAAGCCTCCATCCTAACTACACTGCCAAGCAATCTCCAGCCCCAGGGAAACCTGGGGCAGGTGCTCTCTCCACCCCTCCTGTTTAAGCTGGACCCCTGTGCAGAAATGAATTCTAGTCTTATGGGGCCAGGAAAGAGCACAAGAGGCATGAGTCTGTATCCCAGTGACAAAGGTGCTTACTTGGTTGGGGGCAAGATCTGGGTTCTGACCATTGCTCCAGGAATTTATGCATTTTGCCCAAAAGAGCCATTGGCTAACTTGCCTACAGAGTGCTGGGAGCAGGAACTACAACCATGAGCTGCAGAAACATACCCCATTTATGCTCTACGCTTCTAATCCCAGGTTTCTGGAGTACTTTGTTGCACGGTTTCAATAGGAGGGTGGAGAGTGCTCCTCCAAACCAACCTTGCCTACAAACTAGTGGCTAATCATGTTCCTGGGAGGTGCAAAATGTGACTTAAAACCCCAATGAACCCATCTTAGGCTGTGCAAGCTATGGAACCTATGGTCCCACATCCTGGGTGAGTGCCATAACTAGTAGGAAGTATAAAGTGGGCAGTTATATCACTCTCTCTTCCTCCAGCCATGCCTTAAAATAGTGACCTGTACATCCATATCCAGAGGAATGACTTTGCTTAAGGGCTGTGAGTCTGAGTTAGATGCCTAAATCAGAGGGGGATGTATGATATCAGAGGATCATAGGAAGGTTCCCCAAGTCCAGCCCTCTGCTCAAGGTAGGTCATCCCTGAATAAACCATCCCAGCCCAGTGTCTGTTTAACCTGCTTTTAAATTTTTCCAAGGATGGAGATTCCACTTATGTCACACATATTTCCCACTGGCTATCTTAGGCATCCTCCTGCTCAGGGTTCTGGCTCAAGGTTGTGAGTCTCAGTTCCAGCCATATAACTCTTATTCTGTAGGGAACTTAGGCATCCAAAGGCAAAGATAGGTGAACAATTATAATAAGATGCTGTGAGATTTACCACAGTTCAGTGGAATCCATGGTAACGGTTTCATCAGTCAATTTCCATCCTACAATAAATGGATATCACCAAATAAAACTGAGGTAGGTTACTGCAGTTTAGTTTCCTTTCCTACTGGATAGGAGTAGATAGATAAAACCATGAGAACAAATAAGATGACACACTCACAAACAGAAGTCCCCTCTTCCATTTAACACAGTGTAATTGTTAATCTGTCCAGTTCTTAATTTGGGTTGTGGTTTTCACTTCCTCATCTGGATCCTATGCTTAAGTCCATTTACAGATTTCACAGAAGAAATCAGTAGGCTCAGGTTTAAAAAAAATGGTATGAAAGGGTTCAGTTCCTGGGCATAATTTAGCCTGTGTGTAAACAAAACCCTGAGCATAAAAAATGCAACACAGCACACTAGCATTTCTAATAGAAGTTTTCTAGTATTCTTTTGAGCATTGCCAAAACCTGGAAAGCAGAGGAAACTGGGCACCTACATGTAAGCTCCTAAATTCACACTTAGGCTTCTAAATAACCATTAAGATGTTCAAGTATGGTGAGCCCCTGACAGCTCTTACCAAAATCCAATACAGCTTCATTTCATTAATGTTTGTTAAAGTTATATTTCAGCCTTGCCAAGTAACTCACATACCATAAAAAACAACCTAATGGAAAACAGTGTTGAGTTCTTTTGCCTTTAGTGCTTTGTCTCATTTTGTGCTCATTTCTAGGCTACTCCTTGACCATATGCTGTTGGAACAAACTTTAGGCTGGTATGTTTCATACTGGAGAAATACAGATCAGAGCAGTTTCCGCAGGAGTTTCTGCTTTGGTTATTAAGAGCTATGCACGTAGGTAATATTGCTTTTCTGGGCAATATAATGAAGTGTAAAAACAGGGTACGCCCTATAGCAATAATGCCTTCAAGGTTTGTATATCTAGATTTTATGTGGGCTACTGCAAAGTTTTATGAATTTGAATCTGTCGTACTGTGATGGCAAGCCATGCCTCCTGCAATTTTATTTGTTTAACTCCAGACAAAAGCAAACATTCTTTCCACTAAAGTTCCTTATAGTGCCATAATAGAGAATAATCTCTTTTCATTTGTGCAAAGCAGCTCTTGCTATTTAATTCTGGCTCAGAGCTAAGGGGCAGGAGACAAGACTGTACATAAGTAAACTGCTTTACCAAGAAAACCTGAGTTAAGCTGCCAGTAATAAATACATTTATTGGTTAGATAGTAAAAAGTACTGAAGAGTTTAAAATAAATTCAGAGTTATTTAAACTTAATTTATGACCAGGAAAATAAACCCTCTTTTATACCATTAATGTTTTTTATCTGGGCCATCAAATGTCACACCCTACTGATTTTGGATGTAAGGTCACTGGAAACAACATATCAGAGGTGTCAGCAACACAAATCAAATGAAATTCCCCTAAAAATAAAAATGTCAGGAGTAAAATAATAGGCAATAGTTATTTCATGGTATGAAAGACTTGTAATATATCAGGAGTTCACCTTTTTCTATCTTTATGATATATCACTTTGAACATTAAATATACCTTCATTTAGTAGATTTAAAATGTAGACAATGTATGTAACAAAAATGAGAGAAAATTTAAATTAAGATGATTATTTGGGTTCAGGTAAACATTTCAAAATGTTTCCTAATTTATTTCAGATGACTAAGCAATAAACCTGTGAAAAAAAATGAAGCTTAGTAAGTAAGCCAGCATTTCTAATATATGCTTTCTAGTATCATTCTTATATATTGCTAGAGCCAGGAAAGCAGAAAAGGATTTTTGATGAGAATTGGGAAGAAAAATAAAAAGAAACAGCTAATCAAGCTTGCTCTAATTCCTCAATTGGTTTGTATCCTTGTGGCACAATTTAACCCCAAACACTTCAATATGCCCTTGTCTTTCATTGTCTCTCCTTTCCTATTGCAAATGCAAATGTATATTTATGATTGTTCATTTATGATTATTATTAAATCCCTTCCAAAAGACAGGTTACCAGTTCGGCTTCTGTGATCAGGTTTAGCTATAAATATACAAAATGTTAGGGTGATACATACCTGCTGGATCATACTGCACTCCATGTCATAAATATACAAAGACAAATACTCAATTATGTGCATGTGTCCTCAAGCTGTAGCAGCACAGAACTGTCCATCAAATGCAGGTATTATTGTGTCTTCATTTTGTCTGCTAAGAAACAGAGTCTGTCACCGTTTGGATGTGTTGGGGCTGATAACAGGTTATTGTGATAGAATCTTGGCATTTAGCAGTCTGATGCCTGATGACTACGCCACAGCGTCCCAGGGTTTATAAAGTGTGAACAGACTGACCCTATCCTGGAGCCTCAAGACAGTCTTTTGAGCAGCTTGTCAGTCTTCTGATAGCTGGGACCTAACGTCCAACTCCCTGTCCCCAGGGTCTAAAACTGATTAGTCAGATTCCTCCGTAGTGGGTGCATCTACACATTTGTTAATGTGCTTCTGCTAATGCACATTAAATTTAGTACCTCTAATGTGAGGTACTAAAGGGCTAATGTGTGCCCCTAAAGGGCTGCCCTACTGTGGAGTCACAAAAGCACATGCCTTTTTAGTGATACTTAATGTGCAGTAGCCTATTTGTACTGTGCATTCACATATTAGCATGGTTTTTCATGTGACACTTTAATGCACAGTAAAATAGGCTACTGCACATTAAAGCGCACATGTAGACACACCCAGTGTAAACACACCTTTTCCCAGAATCCTTCTGGCTTACAGTTTATCTACTTAGGAACCCTTGGCAGGTATAAGTAAACTGAGACCCATCAGAGACTACACAGGCCTGCTGCCCCATAATTAATTTTGTGTTCACAAAAAGGCATTCAGTAAATAAAGCACTTTTTCATAGTAAAATTGCACTTATTAAAGTAAGTGATCATTTATAATTTGTACATAGCTTCTCAAATCATTGCAGGGGGAACAGTTCCCATCCCACTGCCTGCTGTATTTAGAGCCAAAGGAAGCTGGGATCTTCAGGTAAAGATTCTGGTAGCCTAGGAAGGAGAAAGGAAAATGCCTATTCTTACAAGGAAGAGTTAAGATCAAAGGTATCCAGGGATGAAAAAAACCCCAAGACCTGAAACCAAAAGCACTTTTAGAAGCCTCAGACTGAAAAAGGAACTTGGAGCACAAGAAGAGAAGGTCCTCCATGTGTGCGCCTAACAGGAATGGTGGGGGAGGAACTACCAATAGGACTGGTGGTGAACTGGCATACTGGGAGTGACAGGTGAACTGGTGTACTGGTGAACTAGTAGTACTGGTGGTGAACTGACTTTAAAAAAACACAGACTTGCTTGTGATAGGTTCATCCTGTCCTCTTATAGGAGGTTTAGCTATAAAGCTTTTCTGAGGAGACAACATAACCAAACAAAGACCAGTCACAGAAACTAGTACAGTGGACAAAGATGTAATGCATTTCTTCTGAGGTTTTGTTTTTTCTCTGAGGGAGGAGGTGAGTAAGGGTTGCTCTTTAATTTGTGAAACCCCTGTGTAAGAAGCTACCTTGTCCATAGATTTTCACTTCGCTCTGCAATACGAATGAAGACTTGATTTTCTTTAGTGAATTCCTATGCAGCTCTACATCATTCTACACAGAAGGAACTTTCAGGAGGCAAAAGTGCTGACAGGGTCAGGAGCTTACAAGTGCTTTAGGATTTTACTGCTGGCAGGTCTCTTCTGCAAAGCGTACAAGTTCTGCAGCTTTCCTCTTGGTAATTTCACTTGGAAAGAAACTTACAGGAAAGTCAAGGTAGTCACGAATAAATTCACTCTAACATGCTTCCATGTTATTTTTGCAGTCTGAAAAAGCAGCTCATTGTGGACCCATACACTCATCTTCATGAACCAATTTGCTGAGCCACTGTATTGTCTTCTCTTAAGTCCTTTATCTAGGTAATGATACTAGTGAGCTCTTACATGTTCTGCTGACAGGATGGTTTCTGTGCTATGGAAAATTTTGACAAATCTTACTTGATTTGGAATTTTTGCCATGTGCTTTTCACTTACCAAGTATAAGAATTGGGAGGAAAGGGGAAGTCAGGGCTTGGAGCATAATCATTTCTCTCACTTCTTATTGTAGATGGCTCCAAAACCAGTTCGGTTCAGGTTCCTGTACAAGGTTCATCATGAGGATGCCTGAGCTCCTCTGAGACATCAATGCTGATTAAATTTCTATTTTCCTCCTGCTTAAGACTCAAGCAAAATGACATGATGTAACTCCTTTCAAGACATTTCCTTTGAATTTCATAGAGGCACAAGGGCACACAGAATTTCCTCCAAATCAGCATCTCTGTCAGGCAAGATGACTTGGATTTCATCATGGTGACTCATCCTAATTTGGATCGTTAGGGTTTATCTTAAGCTCCCCAAAGTCCACCTTAAAATGAGATATTCTTGAAACATTTTTTGTCATATAGGCCAACCAAGGATTAAGATATTGACTTTGATGAATTGTGTGCATCATCCTTTCCATTCCCTATAGTACTGTAAAATATAGTCCTAGATTCCAAAAATGGTGAAATACGTCTAATGAACATGACTTTATTCTTCTACATGTTCAGATATCTCAGTTGTTTCTTATTATGATGGACTCCCTCATTATAGATTCAAAATTTATCTCGCTCCTGTACTAACCTGCTGTGATCTCATCAGAAATATTGAATCATGAAACTGAGGGTATAGACAATGTACTTAGGTTAAATAATGATCTCATGTAATTTTAAGCTTTGTACTTCAATATTCTTTCCTTTTTTGTCTATTTTTTGTCATTTTGTCTTCCACGGCTAGATATCAGTAGACATAGAGGTATCCTTCTTTTATAATAAATATATTTAAATTTAGGAAGGATCTCTAAGCCAATCCTGTTTTGAGGTTTTCTCTTCACTTGGCACAGGACATACATTTATCAGTGCTGAGGAATGAAGTGTTCCTGAATAATACCATAACTGCAGTATGGTATTATTCTGGACTGTTATAGGTAGACATGGCTATGGCTTTTTTTGAAAAGATACATCAACCTTGACCTGCAGAAACCAATCTTGGACTCATTGCATTGTCTGTATAACACACACCCTGTGTCTTTCACTGTGGAATGTAAGCTGAGACTACTAAACTTACTTCACTTGGTAATTCTCTCAGCAATCTGATCAGAATGATTTATGGTCACTCTGGTCAAGGCCGGATTTAATTCAGGGTCACACAATGCACGATAAAAGGTCACTTTGCTGGCCAACCTCTATTTATCTCAGGATTTCTGTTATTAAAGGAATTAATCTGATATTGTTTCCATAACCAAGATATTAATTATTTATATTTTTGATACAAATTACTTAAAGCAAAGACTAGGATTAAACCTTAAACTGCCAGCATGGTATACAGGGATTTAATTCTACAGCGTGGCCTCATGAAGATCAATACAGCTAAATCCCTCTGAACCTATTTGAAAACATAGGGTGACTTATGCTCTGAAATTCTGGGGTTACCGTACTATACATGATCAGACCTACTTGCACACAATAGTACATTTTCTCTATGAGCACAAAGTGCAAAAACAAATCCAGTTTTGCAGAATCTTCTCAGTTCATGTGAAACATTTATTGAAGTGTCTGGTTTCAGAAATGATTAGACCTTTGTAGCTCATTTGGAGGTTCAGAGTGACAGATATTTAAAACAGAATATAATGATACAGCAATTTTATTCATTCTCCCTAAGTTTGAGGGGCGCTTTCTCTGCCTTGAGGCACTGAATTTCACTCAGAAGTAATTTCTAATATTGTTTCATCCTATTACTTGTAAATTCAATATAATTAGAGGCATATTCAGTTCATTACCAATTTGAACTTTTGCCCAGCTTTTTTTCAGTCTGATGCTTTTTCAAAACACTTTATTAAAAACTTGTTTTACTGTCACATGTTTTAAAAGAAAATATCTTACAACTAATCATTTATTAAGATAAAGCAAACATGCAATGTAGGAAAGCAACAACGTAACATCACTTGAAACAGATGGAAAGAGAAATATTTGCTTGGTTGCACATGAATATTTTGAGCTTAAACTTGAAAAATGTATCAGCTCTATTTTCATCTCAGGAGTGATAAATACAATATTAGATTGAAAAACAATTATTCTTTTGCTTTTGGGTGTACAGTACAATATTACCTAGACTCATTTATTGTTTCAAATAATGTGTTCTGAATTTTGATGTGTTTTTATTCTCATAAAGGTCTATTAAAAGAGACAAAGAAAATCTGAGCAACATGTGAAAACTAATTCACTATAATTTAATATTTTATCATTTTCTTTCTTTCTGCTACCTCCTAGAACAGCTGTCAGGCTCATTTATTGGAAAGTTAGGAATTTCATTTTTAATGAGAGACAATAGGATAGGGTATACATTTAGGACTGCATATATCCACAGCATAACTGCTTCTGATGTCAAAGGGAGTTTTCACAGAGATCAGCAATACAATATGGTGTATATATAATAAATGAAATTCTAGCTATTATTTATTCATTTCATTCTTGTTACATTCAGCATCATTCAGTGCAGTGTATGTGATTGTCTATATGACCATGATTATTATGGCCATTTACCTCCCTTCCTTTTTTTTTCCCCCTCCCCCGTCTTATCTCCTTGCCTTACCTTTCCCACCCCCTCCCCACTCCTCCACATCTCTTTCCCTCAAATAACTGACAATTCATACCTCTTTCCCACCAGAGGCTTTACTCCCACCACCTCTCCTCCTGTTATACAAGCAGCAATTAAATAGCTAATACTGGCAAGTGAACTATCACAAGATTTTATTAACATCCCAATATGTCGATGGGGGGCGGGAATCTTCCCTCTGAGATGCTTAGTTTCAGCCTGCTGCAGACTCAGGAAGGCACCACTGCCTGGGCTTCACTCAGTCCATATTTTTCTGGGTAAATCTCACATCCCTAATGACTACAGACTTGCTGGTGTGTTTATAAGTGGAAACTGAGACTCAGTAGAAGCTGAATATGTCGGGCAGGCCACATACATGCATCACATGGTCTAGAACTATGTTCTGGGTGAGCTGTTTGAAAAACGTATTTTATCCTTCCACTGAAACAAAAAATGTGATTCTTACAGGTTTAAGAAATGCAGGATCAGGCCACAATTGTGACTCACCTCAGTGGCATATAGTGACACGGATATTTTGTTTTCCAACTAGTGGTATGCCATGAAGAAATAATAGTGGCATACAAGCACCAGGACTTCTAGGGAGTGTTTTCAAAACTCATTATATGACTTGGGTGCACAAGTCTCATTGATTTTTATTAGGATTTTTGCTCTTAAGTTACCTGTGGGTTTTTGAAAGTCCCACCCTTTAGAGAATAACAGGATATGCTTGAATAGGTCTGTGGCATTCCATACACTGGAGAGCAAAGTACACGGTCACCGTGTGAGAGGAAAGATGAATAAATGCAGCACAATTTTATTTGATGACCTATATTAAATAGGAGGATGATCTCAGTAAAGTTCTCAGTGGGCACGGATCTATATCACAAGTGGTGGGAATGGAAACATTGTTTGCACACCTAGCAAATCGAATGAAGACTGAATGGACCGGCTGACTGAATGCTCTGACCTCAAATAATTGTCCCTCCAGATTAGCACCAAGGCACATTGACTGGCCAGTGAGGTTGGCTATTTGTTTTAGAGTCATGGTGGGCCTGGGACCATCAGAAAATTACAAGCCTTCCTCAGTGCTTAGAGGGAAGTCACTAAATGTATAACTACATTCTTGAGACAAATGATGATACAACAGGAATGGGTGTACAAGTCAAAGGTGAATAACTAGAGTCCCAGATGAGGACACCAAGCACAGAACTCCACTAGCATCCAAAACCCACTCAGAGTCCACAGCTACCAGGGCTGAGAGTTTTCCCAGTCAGCTGACAGGGCTCCCAGCTGCAGGGGAGACCCTGGTATATGTGCAATTAAAGCTGGACCCCAACCAGCTATTAAATGAATACACATTTTTGAGCCCTAATTTTATAGCTGATGGGACCTTTTATGGCATGACAGGTTCTTTGCATATGTAGCTCATTTCAGTTAATTGTGGAATTCATCAGCTAACTGAACAATATCTTAACATGTGGCAGGGGCCTTTAATACATATAAGGAGCCTTTAGATGCTGACCTGTGAGTGGGAAGCTAGCAGTCTTCCTATCTCTGTTGTGTCTCACCTATACATAGTGAATTTCACTCTAGGTCAATCAGTCTGGTCCCTTGCACACATGCTAAATGCTCTTTATGAAGAATAAGAGGATTATGAGTACAACGCTAGGTATACAATGCTAGTCCACTTGGACTCTTCAGTCACCAGAACAGACAGATAAAGCAAACACAAACTAACCATCTCCAGCAGCAGATACACAGTAAATGGAAAATGTATTGTCTTAATATATGATCCTATTGTTTACTCACAAGATCAGTATATCAGTCTGAATCCTGCTAGACTGGTATAACACAGCTTTACAACTCACAACTCAAGTGAAACAACTACTTCAGGTTTCTTGGAAATTCTGAATGTTTTGACCTTTATCACTGTGCCGTGATTTTTTCAATGAACTAGAGTAATTAAATCAACTGATTAAATAAGGAAGCTTTAGTTAATAAAGTACAATTATGCATCCGTACTATACAGTGATTTTAGTGATATAGAGATTGTTCAGAAAATCAACTCAGAAATGGCCTCCCTTCTTCTGTGCTACTTTAAAACTTCCCCTTCCTAAAGGTAGCCTCTTCTCCCTGCTGCCTAAACAGTCCATCCTAAAGAGGGCTAGTTTAGTTCAGTAGCCTGGGACTTAAGTGACCTGGGTTCTAATCTAATGAAAAAACTTATGGGACACACCCAGAGAGTGGTGGTGGATGGGTCAGTTTCTCCCTGGAGAGATGTGGACAATGATGTCCCTCAAGGCTCTGTCCTTGGACCAGTACTGTTTAATATCTTCATCAGTGATTTGGATGAAGGTATTGAAAGCACCTTGTCCAAATTTGCAGATGACACTAAACTATGGGGCATAGTAAACACATTGGAGGGCAGGGCGTGAATTCAGGCAGATTTGGACAGACTGGGGAAGTGGGCAGATCAGAATAGGATGCAATTCAATAAGGATAAATGCAAGGTGTTGCACCTGGGGAGAAAGAATCTCCAACACACCTATAGACTGGGAGGTATCATTCTGAGCACCACAACAACAGAAGGAGATCTCAGAGTCCTGGTTGATGCAAAAATGAACATGAGTTGCCAGTGTGACAAGGTAATAAGCAAGTCTAACCTCACTCTTTCTTGCATCAGCAGGAGTATCACACGTTGGTCCAGGGAACTGATAATTCCCCTCTGTGGCGGGCTAGTAGGGGGTGCTCCTGTGTTGAGCCACCCACCTCACTGCACCCAACCACCTTCCAGGCTCTGAGTGCCTCCCTGGGGGTGCATCTGGCTGACCCCTTCCTGAAACCCCCCCTTTAGCCTGGGGGTAAAACTGCCACCACCCAGGGATGGGCTTAATTCTGGCTCTGCGCCCCCTGGGAAACACAGGCCTAGTAGCCCTCGAGGGTACTTGAATTACTTCAAGAACTTGAGATGCTTCCCTCAGTTGGAAGCACAAGTAGTGGTCTCCCTTAGTCAGCCAAACCAAGGGGACCCCAAGGCATAATCTAGACCTACTCCCAATAAGTCTCCCACACTAGGTACAGAGGAGAACTTTATTGGTTACAAGGGGTAGAGTTGGAATAGGGTACAGGGTAGAGCAATATCAGAGAAATCCCATAGAGAAAACAGGCATGGCTAGGTAGCCTTTGATCACACATCTGAGTTACTGCAAGCTATACATCTAGTTAGATCTCAGGTAGCTTACTTATAAGTATCATCCAGAGGCAGGTGGAGATTCCCTCTGGAGGCAGGCAGTTCCTTGATCATGAGTTTTGAGAGTGAGAGCAAGTTTCAGATGGTCCAGCTCTTCTTTCGCTCTGAGTCTTCCTCATGACTGCTGCCCCCTGTCCTGGGCAGTCCTTAACTTATGACCTCATTTACCTGGTCCAATGGAGGCTGTCAGCCAACCAATTTGAAATGCATCACTAGTTGCTGGGCAGACTGAGAGTCTCTAGCTCCCCAGGGAGCCCAAGCCCCTCACCCAGGCATGTGATGCCAGTCACGTAGACAGAGGGAGCAGATTTCCCCCCTCCCTCAGGAATGTATCCAACTCAGGTTACCTAAAGAGACAGGATAAGGTGTGTATCCTTTGCTGGGCCCACCCTAACCAAATTGTCACAAAGTAGAGTTTTTGGGGAGAAACAGAGGTGGCCTTCTGCCATATCCTCTATGTGGCATTGGTGAGGCTGCAGATGGAGTACTGCGTCCAGTTTTGGGTGCTGCACTTCAAGAGGGATGTGAATAACCTTGAGAGGGTTCAGAAGAGGACTACTTATATGGCTGAAGGCCTGCAGGTAACAGCCTATGAAGACAGACTGAGGGATCTGAATCTCTTCAGCCTCCACAAGGGAAGGCTGAGAGGTGATCTTGTGGCTGCCTACAAACTAATCGGGGGGGCCAGCAGGGAATAGAGGACACTCTGTTTATCAGGGCACCCCTCAGGGTTACCAGGAATAATGGCCATAAACTAAAGGAGAACAGTGGACAAAAGGAAGAAATTCTTTACAATAAGGGTTGCCAAAATATGGAATGGGCTTCCAAGGGAGGTGATGCTTTCCCCTACCCTGAAGGTGTTCAAGAGATTAGACAGGCATCTGGCTGGGATTACCTAACCCCAGCACTCTTTTCTGCCTGGAGCAGGGGGTCAGACCTGATGATCTACCAGGTCCCTTCCAACTCTAGAAATCTATGAATCTATGATCTTAACTGTGCCATTGTCATTGGTGAATCACTTGACTGTGGTATGCCTCCATTTCCTAATCTTTAAAATGCAGATATATTAATTATATCCTTCTTAAAGTAATTGGAAATTTGCAGGTGAAAAGTGCTGAGTAAGAGAAAGATATTATTGACATGTGTGTCTACACAAGCGCATGGTTACTGCACATTAAATCTCACCAACTGTGAGTAAATTGGCTACGTGTGAAGGCAAGTAGCAAATTTATTTGTGATTACTAACTGCGCAGTAGCACTCGTGTAGGCACTTGACCAGAAACAAATCTGCAGGCTGGGAGCTCCCTGCTGGTGGGGGCTGGGGAGCCTGTTCCCAACCTAGCTCTATGATCATGGAGCTGAGCAGAGAACAAGCTCTCCAGCCTGTTCTCCACCCAGTCCACCATTGCAGAATTGAGCAGGGAACAAGCTCTCCAACCCCCGTACGGCAATTGTGGAGCGGGGGCTGGGAGTTGTCCTAGTCAATGGCAGGTCCCAGCCCCATGCCCCAATTGGGTGATCCAGGCACAGGGCTTGGATAGAGCTGCAGGGGTAAAGCAGGTTCTAGCCCTCTGCCCCTATCTGCCAGTGGGGTATCTAGTAGTGAGTCCCCAGCTGCCCTGTCCCCTACAGATCTTTCCAAGTCCCCTGCCCTGATCAGGAAACTGGGGCTAGGAGCTCTCTGCTGCTGGGGCACAGGGGGTGGTGCAGGGACAAATACAGAGTATGTCAGGGGGAGAGTGATGGCGGGGATGGAGTGGAGCACTGCTGGCCTTGCCCCTCCCCCCCAGCCCTGCTCCTTGGAGGCGGTGGTGGTACGGGGTAGCGGCAGTGTGGTACCGGCCTTGTCCCCTCCCTCCATCCCCACTGTCCCCAGCAGCAGCAGCAGCAGCAGCAGCAGAAGCAGCAGCCACGTCTGGGGACTGTTTTGGGGGAGACTCCTGCACAGGTGTGCATGCGTTCCCTCCAGCTTGGCTCTTTGAACTGCAGGGTCCTTATCCTCCCCACTCTCAGAACTGCACCCCCCCATCCCATGCAAACCCTGCTTGTTATACTACTGTCTGCTTAAAAATGAAAAAATCGTCTGCACAATAGCCAAGGCATCTGAGTGAAATGTCATGGCCTACTGCCCAGAGGAGTGCCAGCTGTCCCTGGCAGGAAAAATGTTCTAGAGGATTTTGAGACTCATGAGGAATTGGGATTATGCTGGTGAGGGTAGGGGCTGGCTTGAAGGTATTGTAAAGGCTCTCTGTGAAGTGGTCACTGTCTTTTGGATGTTCTAAGGCTTTGGTGGAGTCCAGGTCCCCAGAAGTCAAGGTTAGCAGGATCAGCAAGAAGGCTAATCTCTGAAAATACTGGCAGTTCTCCCTGAAGGACCAAGCAGTCGTCATATGAGAGCATAAGAAACTTTACTTGTCTTTTTCTCCCATCTTCAAAGGTATGGTCAGTTTTTCTTGTATAATTCTTTTCTTCTCTATAACACATCTTTCTGTTGTTTTGTTGCCTTACTGATTGCCTCTGGTAGAGTGGTCTCCTCATGAGTGATATACCCAAGTAATCCATTCAACACAAAGGAGGACCTACATTACTTTCGCAGTCCCAAGGGAATCCACCTAGAGTTGAAAGAAAATCTCTCACTGTAGCTTTGAGGCCTAGTATAAGGGCAGTGGAGCTGAGGTTTGTGGGGTTAAGGAGTTATCTCAAGGTAAACCTTGGCCTGTTCCTTGGGACAAGCTGCAGGACAGCAAGGAGAAACTCAGGGCTCTGGGGGTTCCCCATGGATGGATTTGTGACCTGAGTACCCAAGTCTGCATGGCATCTTTGTTGAGATCCGTTTTGGTGCTGCAGAGACACCTAAGTCCATAGAGAAATACAATCCAATTGGCATGTTCAGAGTATGCCTGGCTAGCATCAGTAACACTGAATTCAGTGAAAAAGCTGCTGCTGTTGGTACCCTGTTTCTGTGCAATATCCTGTGGCTGCAAGGTTTGCTCTGTCGTATGGGCACACCACAGCCAAAGGGGCTTAATTCCCACACCTATCACAGGAGGGGTGTGCTTGTGCTCCCTGGTTCTTAGGGATGTAAATATTATTTAAAAAATATTTGTTTAACCTCCCCTAATTATATAGGTTAAATGATTAACTGATGCAGTTGGGACACAGCCACTTGGGGCCCTTTGATTGCAGGGAGAGGGAAAGGAGACAAGCCCAGCCAGACAACACAGCCCTGGGAGGGTGGGAGCACCTGTGATTGAGCAGCTAATTGCTTAACTGATAAGCCATTAGGCTGCTGCTGTTAGGCTAGGGTACTAGTCTCCCTCATCCCTCCCCTCCCCTTTGCTCCTCCCTGCCTTGCTATTTTCTGATTCCTGCTGAGGCACTGGATGGCTTCCCTCCCCTGCCAGACTGTGCTGGCCCAGAGCTAAAGGATAACTAGTAAGCGCACTGGTTACTAGTGCTAGGATACACCACTGCTATCACATAGACAGGCCTGTAGATCGTTCAAGACCAAACTGGGTCAGGCCAATTGCTCTTAGTTGTGAAGCAAATGCCAGAGATTTCATGAAGTTCACTATAAATTTCATTATCATTACACATCTTATATGGAAGATTGTCAGATACTACCATGAAGGATGGGAGGAGAATATAAAACCTTAAGATGGGTGAACAGAGAGAGAGATAAAGATAAAGATAGCATGCTATCCAGAAACCCTTCGAAAAAGGACAGCTTGCTATCAACAGTGGAACAATATATTAAAGGGAGTGATGCTATAATCAATAGGTGGGCTGTAAAGAGTAATCTTTACAAATTGCTCTTGAAAAATCCTTATGGTCAAACACTGCCAGCTTTATTTTCTTTTTGAAGTTTGAGAATTATAGCCCTTCTCTTCAATAATCAAGAGAATATCAGAATCTTTACTAAAACAACTATTAAGGCCGACAACAAGTTTTTTCCAGTGGCAGTGTATGCCATCAAAAAGTTACTCATTTAGGATTCGGTATTTCTAAACACTTCTAGCACACAACTACTGAAGGGATGAATTACAAGGGCTGTATCAGCAACCAATGTTGCCCTGTGCTGGGATGGCTATTGTATCTATCTACTAGTTTAACTACCTTTGGCTTAGAAAGGAAAAAAGGCTAAATTACTTTAAACACCTGAATCAACCAATGAAAAAGATCAGTTTTATTTTGCCATGTGGGGAGAAAACAATACTTCACGATTTCCAAGCATTTATTAAATTTTATCTAAGGGATTAAAGAATGTTAAAAAATAAACTTATCGATCATTATTAATAATCCTGAAAAATGTTACCATAAGCTTTTCCCTCTTCCTTCATCACATTTCCCACCATTTGCTTTCTTTCCAATCCTCTTTAAATGATGGACTGACTCTAAGGGCATACTCTGGTCTCGGTGCTTGTGCCATTACATACACAAGCACAGTTGCTGACTATATTGTATCCTTGATCATGTGAGGGACTTACTGGCTCATGGAATAAATAAAGTACTATGGGACCTTCTGCCTTTTGGGCACATACTTAAATATGGCTCAGGTCTGTGTGACTGAGTGCTATTACAAGCTGAAGATTGGGGCCTATAAACTGATGGTCACAGTGCTAGAGATTGTGTATGTATGTATGTGAGTTCATAGGTAGATTTCCCTAGAACTGGACTAACCGGCATTGTCACTAGCACTCTCTGTGGAGAAGCTAAAGAATTACTGGTAGCCTCCTTAGCTAATTCTTAATGGGCCTCAGGAACTGGGGACTGAGGGGTCAGAATGGGAAAGGTCAGGATTCATTTCATATGGATCACACAAATCTGTCAGTCAGCTCCATTTCTATCAAGCCACTCACTGCAGATTTTTTTGGAAGTCTAGGACGCTAACATCCAAGAAACCAGTCCAGTCTTTTTCTCCCATTCAGTTTTACTGCTTTTTAAAGTTAAAACCACTGCTCCTGCAAAAACATCTGGCCCCTCTGTATGGATTGTCCAGTTGTGATCTGGCAGTCAAATTCCCTGGAGAAAGTATTAGTTTGGGCCCATGGCAGGGCAGGAAAGGATACAAAGAACAGTGCCTGCACTCTGCCTGGCTGTGTTCAGTTCATAGATAGATGCTTTCACTGGGATCACTGAAAGCTATCACAGGCTAGAGTCCCCAGGGCAGGAGATGTACCAGGGCACATGGACAGGTATGTTAAGGCAATAAGGGAACAGGGGCGAGTGCTTGAGAAACCAGCCTTTGATGATACTTAGCAGGGACACAGTTGCTTGGGGACCTTTGCCAGCTAACAGAGTAGAGCAGCTTGTAGCCTACACTGTGACTGTGGACTGGACAGAGAGCTAGCTGGCTCCTCCCTTTTGCACCCTCCTTCTCTGCTTTAGGTAAACTTGATGAGGCAGAGAATCAAATCCTGACTTTTCTTAGCATATGGCCCTTCCTTTTAGCCTCACTACAATCCTGCTATTTTGTAGTGACTGTATTGTACCATGTCCCTACTTTTTCATAATGTGTCCACCACCAAAGTAACACTACGTTAGATCTAAGTAGACCTGAGGTTTTTCATCGCTCCTTCCTTGTAAACTTAGGTTTTAGCAATGTAAGCACCTGTTCAGTAGGAATAGGTTGAATGCCAACAGCTGTATTCAAAATCACCACAAAACAATATTAAGTAATAATGGGTTTTGATCTCAACTGACTTGAGTCAGATACACTCCTATGACCCAGAACTGCAAAGTTCTGTATTTTATTTGTAAGCTCCTAAGATATCCACAAATAAAAGATGACAATGTAACAAAACCCTTCTACTCTACATTAAAAAACACCTCTTGCAAGATTTTTCCTGGGAATGCTTTAGGACAGTTCATCACAAACCTTTCTTTCAAATGTAAGAGCTGATATCCATGTGAAGGTAAATACTTGCTGCTCACATACTAAATTTAGACTCTCTTCAGAACCTAAATTATACCAGAGGAAAATGCTTTACAATGGCCTTTACTTAATTTGACATATCCCTCTTCAAATACTTCCACTACAAAATCCTTTTGTGTTCTTTTAAGTAGGACAGCTTCTTTCTTTTGTGTGATTTAAGTGTGGTACAAAGAATCAGGAGCTACCCATTTAAAATACACACACACACACACACACACACACAAGAAAAGATAAGAGAAAACAGGTCTTTAAACAACCAAACTGCTTAACTCTGCAAAAAAGAAGAATAGAAGAACAGCACTGAGAGTTGAGTAACCTTTCTCTGCTCCTCCTCAGACTGGAAGGATTTATACCATCTTCTAAGCTATGGGTCTACTACACAGTACAGAGTTGCCATTTTTATAGAGGCACTTAAATATCTTAAAAGGGTAGATCTTATAACTCAGCTGATCTCCAGCGTGATTTCATCCTGTCATCATAGGACAAACCATATGGATCTCGCTGCTTCACATAATTGTTGTGAAAGCTCTTTCGGCCAAGCAAGAGGATATTTAGAACTCCGGTGCCTGGGTAGTTGCATTTCCTCTCAGGTTTGAGGATATTCATATAGAATAACACAATCACAAAAATTTAGGTTGGAAGGGACCTCAAGAGGCCATCTAGTCCAACACCTTGCTCACAGCAGGACCATCCTCTACTACAATGGTTTCCAACCTTTTTATGGTGAAGATCACTTTTTGTAAGTAAAGGGCATCCTAGGATGTACCACTCCCACCCTGCCCAGCCCCACCCCCTCAGCCCCCCGGATAAGCCGCCTGGGCTCTGACCCCACTTACCCAGCCTGGCCCTGGTGGCAGGGGGTGTGGCTCAGCCCAGCCACATGCATCCTGTTGCTCTCAATCATGGCACCTCTGACAGACTGAATCAACTGTCAGAGGCTCCATGATCAACTGGTTGGTGACCACTGCTCCACTAGATCATCCCAGCCAAGGCTTTGTCTAGCTGGGTCTTAAAAACCTCCAAAGATGAAGAGTCCACAACTTCTCTGGGTAACCTGCTCCAGTGTTTTACTACCCTCCTAATGAGAGAGTTTTTCCTAATATCGAACCTAAACTTCCCTTGCTGCAACTTGAGACCATTGCTCCTTGTTCTGTCATCTGCCACCACTGAGAACAGTCTATCTCCATCATCTTTGCAACGCCCCCTTCAGGTAGTTGAAGGCTGCTATTACATCCCCTCTCAGTCTTCTCTTCTCTAGACTAAATAAGCCCAGTTCCCTCAGCTTCTCCTCTGAAGTCATGTGCCCCAGCCCCCTAACCATTTTCACTGCCTTCTGCTGGATTCTCTCCAATATGTCCAGTTTTTCTTTCAATAACTGTGTGCTTCAGTTGTTCATTCTCTACCCTGTCATAATTCTGAGTTAGTGCCATAAGTACTAGCTGCTATATAAAGCACACTGATGTTATAAACAACATATTATGGCATCGAAAGAATAAGAAACAAACTTCTTAGACCACATGCAAATGTTCTTGGTAATAAAGATAGAAACAATTCCAGAAATGTGTGTCATGGGCTGAAATATTATTAAACAGAGTATGTTTTAAACATTTCCAGAATGTTTGTTGGTGTTTAATTCCTCGACTATGTGTACTGCACATCTGTTCAATTTAGTAACTAAAATAATCTTTTATTAGTGTTTTTCTGGTAAGGGCTGGAGCAATTAACATAATTAAGAGTGATTCAAGCCATGTCTATGCAGCCTCCCTGCTGAGTCCACAACCACTGCCAAGAAACAAGTCCCACCAACTCCCAATTTATGTGGGATTAGGCAGAATATATGGCTTAGAGTGGTTCTGAGCACATGTCTCCAGTGCTACTCTCAGGCTGTCCTATGACAGATCCTTGTGAGTTGGCTTCTCTGCATAATCATTGAGCTTGGATGTGTATGGAGTGGGAGACAGTAAATGGGGCTTGTTTCTTGGCAGCAGCCTCAAGCTGGTCAGGGAAGCAGTATAGATTACCTTGTGTCCCACATACCAATAGAAGCATTAACTTTATTTCCAAATACATCATTACACTGTGCCCTCAGTTCTACCTGTCCTGTCCTGTCCTATTGATTGGTGACTTCTGATGATGGGAGCTGGGACAAATTTATGAGCCAATCTCCATCACAACTAGGAAGGAAGGACAGAATACCAGTATTTTTCCAAAAAGAGCACTGATTTGAAGTCATCCATACATATCTTTTATAATATTGAGACTTAGTTAAAATTCAGAAGAGGATTTGAACACATGGTGGAGGACAAGACAGAGGAAGCTGAGGAGTTATGGATTTACAGAGACCTACTGAACAAGAGAAATGGAAGGCAAATCACTAGGCAAGGAGAATGACTTGTGGAAGAATGGCCACAAAGAAAGAGAAGAGGAAAGCCCAGCTAGTGAAGGAGAAATGAGTTGAGGAACAACATTGGTGCACTAACAAATGAGGAGGAGGTGGAGGAAGTAAAAGGTGTGTTTCAAAGAGAATGACACCCACAAGAAGAGAGGAGAAAATGAGAGCCCTTGAATGAGTAAAAGCAGCACACAAGTGACTCCAGGAGAAAATAGAGTACAGCAAGGACGGGGAAACCTGAAGTTTACTCTAACACTGAGAAGCAAAGCTGGTAAGAGTGCTCAGAAACCCCCATGGCTCAACAAGGGCATTCAGCAATGCCTGAGGACTAAAAGGGGGACATACAACCAGTGAAAGGGAGGAGCTATCACCAAGGAGGAGTACTCTTCCTCAGCCCGTGAGTGTAGGAGGGCTATTAGGAAGGCCAAGGCAGAGATGGAACTCAGGCTAGTGTCCAGGATTAAAGACAACAAAAAGTCCTTTTTCAAGTACATTGGGAGCAAGAAGGGGGCACCAGGCAATGTAGGGCCCCTGCAAGATGCAAATGGCTACACCAGATGAGAAAGCCAATATTTTTAACAGTTTCTTTGCCTCTGTTTTCCTGAACAGGGACTGGGACATCCCTCCTACCAAAGGTAGGGACAAGCTCAGGGATAGCTCTGTCAGGCCTTGGGTCAGTGCAGATGTACTTAGGGATCTTCTGAAAGGGCTGGACATCTTTAAATCTGCAGGTCCAGATGCCCTCCACCCAAGGGTGTTGAGGGAGCTGGCAGGGGTCATCGCAGAGCCCTTGGCCCAGCTGTGTGAGCATCCGTGGTCATCTGGCCAGATGCCAAGGGGATTGTAAACTAGCTAATGTGGTCCCCATTTTTAAGAAAGGGAGGAAGGAGGACCCAAGTAACTATAGGCCCTTAAGCCTCACCTTAGTCCTCGGGAAGGTCGTGGAGAAAATCATCTGTGGGAGGCCAGCAGGGGAGATCACAACCGGGGCAACCAACCTGGGTTCATCAAAGGCAGGTCCTACCTGAACAACCCAATTGCCTTTTATGACCAGGTAATTAAATCCTTGGATGATGGTGTCACCGTAGGCATAGTCTTTCTAGACTTTAAGAAGGCCTTTGACACTGTTTCTGACCCCATTTTCATTAATAAATTAAGCTACTGTGGCATTGATACCTACACAGTTGGATGGGTAAAAAAAATGGCTGATGGGGCGCACCCAGAGAGTAGTGATGGATGGGTTATACTCAACCAAGTGAGATGTGAGCAGTGGGGTCCCCCAGGGCCCAGTCCTTGGGCCTGCACTGTTTAACATCTTCATCAGCAACTTGGACGGGGGTGTTGAAAGCACATTGTCCAAGTTTGCTGATGACACTAAGATGTGAGGTGAGGTGGACACACTTGAAGGAGGAGAGAGGCTGCAATTAGATTTAGACAGACTACAAAAGTGGGCAGATGAGAATAGGATGGGGTTCAATGCAGACAAATGCAGGGTGCTGCACCTTAGGGAGAAGGAATCCACAGCATACATACAGGCTGGGGAGTTCCCCTGTTCAAAGCACAGAGGCAGAAAGGGATCTTGGAGTCATTATTGACTCCAAGATGAACATGAGCTGCCAATGCCAGACCGCAGCCAGCAAGGCCAGACATACCTTTTCATGCATCCAAAGATGCATCTCATCCAGTCCAGAGAGGTGATACTCCCCCTCTATGTGACATTGGTCAGGCTACAATTGGAGTACAGTATCCAGTACTGGATGCCACACTTTAAAAAGGATGTGGCCAGCCTGGAGATGGTTCAGAGGAGGGCCACCCATTTGGTGAGAGGGCAGCAGGACAGGCCCTATGAGCAGAGACTAAGGGATCTGAATCTGTTCAACCTCGGCGAGAGGAGGCTGAAGGGGGACCTAGTGGCTGCCTACAAACACATCAGGGGAGATCATCAGCAAATAGGAAGAGCCCTATTTTCCCCAGCACCACCTGGGGTGACAAGGAACAATGGTAATAAGCTGATGGAGAATAAGTTTAGGTTAGTGATCAGGAGGCAATATTTTACAGTCAGGGTGGCCAGAATCTGGAATCAACTTCTCAGGGAAGCGGTCCTCACCCCTACCTTGGGTAAATTCAGAAAGAGGTTAGATGATCACCGCTCTGGGGTCTTGTGAACCCAGCATTCATTCCTGCCTGTGGCAGGGGGTCAGGCTAGATGATTTGTTCAGGTCCCTCCTGACCCTAGCTACTATGAAACTATGTAACTACTATAAGAGGCATAACTATACAACTCCGGAGTCTTTGTTAAGAATCAGACAGAAGGCTGCCTGTCAGGAGCAAGGACACAACATGGGGAATATAAACTTCCTCTTGATTGTCTTTTATATCAGGACAAATAATGCTGTCATACTCACACTGGTACAAATTAAGGATGGCTACAACAGGCTAAAAAAGATACCCAGAGAACTCCTTAGAGGAGGAAGGTGAAGATATGACAAGATCATGAAGATCAGCAGGTAGCTCAAGGTAAGCTGAGAGGGAGGGGGGAGATTCATAAAAAAGTATGATGGTTAGACTTCACCTGAATACCTGGAGTACAGGCCTTCTGGAATCAACATTGGGCATGAATGTTCAGAAGAGCTGTAAACGAAGAAACAAGGTAGGAAGAAACTCACGTAATCTCCATCTTTGGTTTTAGTACACAGGAAGAAGAAAGCCAGATAAACAAGGAAATGACAATGGATAAAGGAACAACAAGGTAAGATGGGCAGCAGAGAGAAAAGAAAGTTCAATTATTGACTTAATAATCAGGTGGGTAATTAGACCCAGGAATTATCTCATTATGGGAGGCATTAGAGTGGGGAACAAGTACTAGTATTAATGGTAGAGTCCAATTATTCCTGGATATAAAAGTTCACAGTTTTCTAACAAATAGTAAGTGAACCAACAAGAGGCGATGACATTTGAGCAATTGGCTCTGGTAAATAATGAGGACCTTATAGATCATCTGGTCATAGATAATAACCAGAGATTGAATGAGCTTAATTTTATCTTGAGTATAAGGATAAACAGAAACAGGTCTGTAACTAAGTTCCTTATTTCAAAAGGACAGACTTTTGATCAGTTAAGGAACCTACTTTGTGAAGTCCATCTAGAATGGAGAACTGAGTCTTGAATGTGGAGTAAGCCTGAATTCTCTTTAAGTCACAGGTACCAAACAACCTGAAATCTGCATCCCAAGCAAATAGGGATGAGTTTCAGACTTAATTATATAAACAACCATATAAGAAGGGAAAGTAGGAGCAACCAGAAAGTCCACAAGGAATAGAGAAGGGATTGATCAGCAAAGAAAACTGTCTTAGAGATCAGAAAATGTAGGATAAAGTGAAAAATGCCAGTAGTAAAGCTGAATTAGACTGTTCAGAGGAAATTAAATAGTAAACAGTTCTTAAAAAAAATAAGAACAAGAAAAGCAGTGGGCTCACTAGACAGTGAGGATGGGGTTGGTATTAAAGATGACCAGGGTGGGGCCCAAAAACTTTCCTTCCATTCTCAGTACAGAGGATAGTGTGAATTAAAACATGGGGCAAAGACAGGATTACTATGGGAAAGGTGGTATGAAAATGAAGATGAAGGTATCCAGGTGGAACAAAAGTCAAAAAGCTGGATACACTCAAGTTGGGGAAACTGGATAATCTTCATCCCAAAATACTGAGACGACTGGGACACAAAATTATACATCTAATAGCACTGATTCTTATTGAATCTGTCAGGTTGGGGTTGGTACCATATGCCTGGAGAATAGCAAATATACTGTAATACTTATGGTTAAGAAGAGGAAGTGATGCAAGAAACTACAGACTTGTTAGTCTGCTCTCATTAATATGTAAAGTTATGGAACAAATTTTGAAGGAAAGCCTAATTAGAACTGGCTGGTCATATGGTAGTGAAACTATTTCCAGCTGCTAATTTACATTTTAAAAAAAAGCACATCAAATATTTTTCTAATATGATGTTTCCATGTATGCAGTTGTTGTCATTGTCACAGTAGTGTTGATCATGAGTGGGAGAGCAGGTATTCATTAGACGTTGCTTCACAGTATGACATGGCTTAGAAACCCTTGGTGTAAGCAGCTATGTACAGGTTTCACTGTGACAGGAAAAAATGGAATTCACTGTTAAGGGCCCCCCCTCCCAAATGATCTAAAACAGATTTCTGTCCACCAGGGTTCATGACACCATCTGGCTAAATATAAATGCTTTGTGTATCACTGAACAGATAGGATTCCCATCTTTGCAGTGGAGTGCTGCATGTGTTTGCTAGTTCTGTGTGTTCTTTGTTGGTGTAAGAAAAGTGAAGCATCAGAACTTAAAACTTCCTCCCAGAACCAAAACTCTAATTTATCAGCTTTGAAATGTATAATTTTGTAGAATAAGAAACATTTTGGAAGGTCTTTCATTTGTGGTTAGAAAGTGGCGATTTGTAAACTGCCTTGGCCTTTGGAATGCTGAGCAAGGGGCTGACAGAGATGGAATCGCAAGAAAAATACAGGAGAGAGGTCAACTTTTTTTCTGAATTTTTGACAATGAATTATGCTAATTTCAAATTAATGTAATGCTTATGAAAACTTAGTAACTGAACTGGGTCTCCTCCCTGAACGAATATAGTAATGAAAGTGACAGAACTGCAGCACCAACTTTCTTACATCTCAAATTGTGCCTTGAATGTAAATAGGAAGAACTACCTCATGTGACTGAGTGGTAGGTATTTCTTGTACTTCTTTGGCAATAGGGAAAACTTCATATTTTTTCCTTACTTGTACAGTGCCTAATAGGGCTGTGTGAAGTTTCAGTCCCTGATTTGATTTGGCTGCGATTCGGCCTGTTTTGGTGGCTGAATCTGTGAATCCGAATCATAGTTTCATAGTTGGTAGGGTCCAAAGGGACCTGAGCAGATCATCAAGTCTGACTTGAATCAGAGGACCCTGTAATCTCTCCAAATCAAATCAGAACCCTCCGAATGAATTTGGAGAGATTCAGAAAGATTTGGACATTTGGACATAGACACAGCTTTAAATGGTTTTTCTACATACCTCTAGGTACCAGGTGGCTCATGAGTGCTGTGACACTGGGGCGCATCGAGTGTCCCACAAGAGCGTGGGGGACTCCACAGCGTGCTTGGCAGCAGACCCAGAAGTGGACCAGAAGCACTTCTTGTCCACTTCGGGTCCTCCAGGGACTGCATGGGGGGGCCTCCCTGCGCCCCCCTGGCTTAGCGACTGGTGTCTCCTGGGTCTGGTGGGGCACCTGGAGTCTGCCTGAGGCTGATCACCAAGCCAGGGGGGCACCTGGGGTCCCTCTGTGGCCGATCATCGAGCCAGGCAGCGCAGGAGGGAGGGGCTGCATGCTCCCTGGTGAACTTGGAAGTAGACTGGAAGTACTTCTGGTCCACTTCTGGGTTTGCTGTCGAGCATGTCGAGGGCTCCCCCACGTTCCTGTGGGACGCTCCATGCACCCCAGCATCACAGCATTCACAAGTTGTGCTGGTACCTCGAGGTATGTAGAAAAAACATGGGCAACTGGTGCCACCTTAGTCAGACCAGGGGGAGGTCCCCCCATGGCTGATCTCACTGCCCAGGGGAGGGGGGTTCCCCTGCAGCCAATCTTGCTGCCTGAGGGGGACTCCCGCAAATGATCTTGCAACAGCTCCTTCCAGGTGTGGTTGCGGCTGCTTCTGGGAGCAGCTGTGGCAATTAGCCAACACTTATGGGGGGGGGCACCAGCGCTCCCACCTGCCCCCCCCACCCATTACTTAAGTGGTGAGCGTGGCTGGTCAGGGGGTGCGCTGGCATTCTCAGGGGATGCATGTGCACCCCCTACGCATTGCCACTGAAGCTGTGTCTACGTCTGAATCGCTGATTCTCCAATCGGCATCGAATCTTCATATTTGGATTTGGCTGAATCAAATCATGGACAGTGATCCGAATCAACAAACTAAATCACTGTCCCTGATTTGGGCCGAATCCAAATCGAATATGGCCCACTTCATGCACCCCTAGTGCTGAACACAGTATGGTCCTGGTCCAAAACTTCTAGGTGCTACTTCAATAAACATAAAAGGAATAACTGTTTAGTTTTAGGCCTTAGCTGCCACTGGTGTCAAGGGTACCCAAATTACTGTGTACTGTGGCAATGATCTCTTTCTTCCAGCAGCTGGACTAAGACAAACAACATGTTAAACATTATAGCTTACTGAACAGTGCTTACATGAAGAGGAGCTCTGGCTACGGATGACTGGGTCATATTTGTGACAGGAATCATCCAGTAAGATTATTTGTATTACTGTACCAATCCACTGGTCTGTCCAGTTGCAGATCCCAGCCACACCTTACTGTCCTTGGTTTTAATTATTTTTTCACCCAGATGCCCCTCCTAGGACAATAAATGGCTACCCAACACTACTTGAACTCAAGTCAAACAAAGGCTTCAAGCTTGCACTTTGTTGTAGCCAGTAATTTTAAAGTTATAAAACTTTCTAAAAAAATGTACCCTAGAGTGGATGCATGCACTGACTGCGTGGGAAAATAGTTTGTGTGACTCTACACCTGCAGGTTATTTTTTGTATGTATATCAGGTAAATGATGAATTACCCTGTCAGTCAGTGCTTTCCTTTTCAAGAAGATAAAAACTGTGTGCCTGAATAAAAGTTACTTATTTTTAGTTGTCACTTATCCATGTGTGCATGTGTGACAACTTACTTATATGAGGCAGCCCCTATGGCTTTCATGAGGGGTTCAGAGGCTGCCACATCATGGTGACTGGGTAAGATACTGGGCTTTTGTGGAAAACTTGAGTAAAAGGGCTTTGGGTAGGACCAGTGAATGGGGTGGGCAGGACAGACCCCCTTTTTATCTCCAGAACCTAGAAGCAGATGCAAGGCAGCTGTACTACAGCCACTAGTATAGCTCAAGATGTAGTATCAGTATGAGTCCCAGACCATAGTTCACTGAGCTTGTGGTTAGTGGATCTAGACAGACAGTGAACTAACATAGCAGGCTGTGAACTGTGTGGAATGATTTGGCAGAAACAAAACACAGTAAGCAAGAGTCATATTTCTAACCAGAAAGCAAAACAGCTTAAAATAAGAACAGTTGGGTAACTTCCCCAGCCTGAGGTTCCACCCCCCTAGGATCCCACATGTGAAGCTCTGACATCTCACAGGCATTCTCTCTTCTGCCTCCCAGCCTGAGCACCTGTGCAAATGGGAAGCTTCTGGCTCTGGTTTTAAAACAGGAGCCAAGTAGTCCCCCAGCTCTTTATCACACCCCTATCCCTCAAACCATCCCACTGGCATGCCCCTGAACGTCCTCCTCCATGAACCCTGGGCAGAGCTGCTGTGGCGTTCTCAACTGCACTCCACTCAGAGTGGCAGTATTTTTACTTTCCATCCTCACCTGTGTAGTAGAAATGCAGGGGTCATGCTTTTATTAGTCATGAAGGGTTGGTCCCCATAGATATAATGTTATGAGCAGGTTATGGATCACAATATGATCAAGTTGACTCCCTTCAAACCAACATGCATAATATTTATTTATAGTAAATGTTCTCCTCTAAAGAACGACTTGGAACTTGAAGGAAACCTGTTCAACTCTTACTTTATTTCTACTGTACTGCCTAATAGATGTTCTGTCAAGTTATACATTTCTTGCTGTGACAAATTATTCTTCTTCTCATGACAGGACCTCCAGCTGAGTCCGCTGTGCTCAATTAGGAGAAAATGCATATTTTAATCCGCCCCATGGTGCAGTAACATTTCACTCTGTGGCCTTGGCAAAGCAACCATTTAACTATTTCTGTAGAGGTTTCATTTGCAGCACATTATTTTAATGTCAGCGGCATTTCCCTTCATTCTAGTTTAGCTGGCAGTAGTCCCCTAGGCATCAGAATGTGGACAATTAAAGCCCACTCCATCATGTTGGGAACCAATGATTTTCTTCCCTCGATACAGTTCATCACCACATGCCAGCTGCTCTTATCATCACAACAACCTTTCTTTCTCCAAGAGACTGCAGTCTCCTGTTCAGCTGCTGCGACTAGTCCACCATTTGTTTGCTGGCTAGGGGTGTCAGCCCAAAGGGTTTCTACCTTCCTTCCTATCATGATGTGTTAGTAGTGCTCTGGTAACTGGAATAATGGAGCTCCCATGATTACTACAAAGCCCAGATCTGCTATTATATTAGGCAATGGGTTGATATCACGCCTGTAGCAAGACATCTGCATTACTGGGAAAATCCTACTTTTTTCAATTAACTATCAGAACTTCTAGAAGATGTCTTGTAGCTATGTAGTAGCATTTGAAAGCTACATACACTTGATGGGAGTCACTGAGAGCCAAAAAGCCTGGAAACCCAAAACATTATTTTTACAGAGCAGAACTGTGCTTCTCACTGGGCATGTAAACATGAGATGCTGACTGCATAGTTGTTACTGTGCAGTCATTTAGTACTTGCACACGCTAGGCTAGGGACAGAAGTGATCAGCAGAGATCCTGGTTTTCCCCGATTAAAAAAAAAAAATCTCAATTTTCAGTTAAAAAAGTAACCCCAAATCCACATTTTCCCATGATTTAAATGACACATCACTAATATATGGATATATGTATAATGGTGTTTCATTTTAATCATTGAAAAATGTGCATTAGGGGATACGTTTTACTAACTGAAAATTGGGGATTTGTTTAAAATCAGAGAAAACCAGGAACCTCGGTGATCAGAAACTGGTTTAAACCTGTAATAGAACAGAAGCTCAGTGCACATAAACTAGTTTCAAAATGGATGAAACTGGTTTAAGATAAACCTGGTTGAATATAGTATCAACTTAACTGATTTGGGTCAAACTGGTTTATGCAACTTCTGTCACAGATCTCTTCCTGGTTCAAGCTAAATCATGGTCCCCAGCATGCTTTCTAGCTCTAGGCTGGGCTGTGCTGTCTGCTCCAGGACAGTAGGGCTGGGGGGCGGGGGGCATGCTCTAGCACCTCCCACCTTCTGGCCTGAGCCACTGTAGGCACGTGACTGCAATTCCTGAATCAAAGGTAAATGTATGTCCAGTTGTTTTTCACTTTAGTCTCTGCAGCTAACCTGCCAAGACTGAATCTATTCAGCCTCAGGCTTTTTGACTGTCTGTACTTAGCCTAAATGACCAAGCAGTAACTGGAGTTACTGCACAGTAGCATCCTCGATTGACTTCTTGGTGATGCTGACTGTGCAGTAGCTTCTTACTACTGCGCAGTAGTGTTGCATCATGCTTTGTGCCATGCAATGCTACCGCGCAGCAGTAACAAGCTACTGCGCAGTCAGCGTCTCATGTAGATGTGGCCACAATATACAATGGAACTGATTGCAATTAAAGTTGAACTTAAAAAAATCCGATGAGAAAACAATTGTTACTATCAAACAGAACAATGCACTAGGATTCTCCTGTCACTGCAAGCCTGTAAGCTCAAAGGACTCTGGGCTGAAGGGAATTTATTCCTTGACTGGAATCTTTTCTTGAAGCACTGATGTCAGCTATCTGAAGAGCAGCTTCTAAAATCTGGCAGTCTTGCTTTTCAACATTTTATAAAGACTGCACACACACAGTTTTGTTTGTATGTACAGTCAAATCTTTATTATTCAAAACCTTTCTTTGCTCAAAACAAGCACATGTCCCCTGACATTCAATGGACTGAAAGTCTCATTAATTATTCGAACCCATGTTTATCTGAATTAATTCAATGTCCTCCATTCAGTTTGGATAACAAAAGATTGACTGCATTTCTTTTCCTCTTATGGGAAGCATGCTCTGGTATTACTTATGCTATTTAAAATAGATCTCACCTTTTAATCAGCACAAGCAAAACAAAGATAAAACTGGGGGGGAAAGGTTTTGTGAACCAGTTTAAGTGGCAGAAAAAATGTGTGTAAATCTGTTTGTTTTGGCGGGGGGGGGGGCAGAGCTTTAAGAAACAAATCGAAACACAAATTGGTATCTGTGAAAGGCACTTGCATCTGGACTGGGAGACTTCCCCATGGTCAGTAGGTCTTAAGCCTGCCTTGGAGCAAGCACTTAGTCCTACACTTCTCAGCTGAGATAGGCCAAGGTTTTCAGAAGTGACTGATTTTGAGGGCCCAACTTGAGAATTTAAACCAAGCCCCATTTTCAAGATGGGGGGGAAGGACACCCTCAGGTCACTCATGTAATGTGAACTGGACTCTCCAAATCACCAGTCGCTTTTAAAAATTGAGGTAACTGCCACCAAGAGTGATAGCCATGTTTGCGGTTTAGATACAGAGGCATAACAAGCAGGGTTTGTACACTGGGCAAACCTTGCAAGAGAGTGGGCATGGGGGAAGGAGGAAGGCGCTGGTCAGTGCCGAAGTGGTGGGGGTTCCAAGAGCTGGAGAAGGGGGTGGCACAGCAGTCTTACCACAGTCAGGGATTCAAAAACAGTCCCCAGCTGCTACTGCCATTGCCATCACAACAGCAGCATGATCTACCTGCCCCCGCTGTCATTCCTACCTCAGCAGTGCAGGGTCTGTGCACCCAACAGCTGCTGCAAAAGCTGTGTCATAGGGTTGCTTCTCCTGGTTGAGTGGGGACTCTGCCAGGGTGGGGGCACAATTTTGTTGTCCTACTAAATTGGCACCTGGGGCTGAGGCCCTGCTCACCCACCCATAGTTGCATTACTGAGTAGGTATACCTATACTACTGGGAAATGCAAGTTGAGACAAATGACTCATTCCAGATACAGCTTTACATGCAGTCATTACTTTTGTTCCCTGCTGACATGGGCTGGATCTGAACCAGTGCCTTCAAAGTAAAAAGCTCCATATCTCATTAGCAAATTACATTTGTTCCAAGAAACATTTATTTTGTAAACATAAAGCCTTTCATTTATAATTAAAGTGTGCATTGGAGTAACCAGCTCCTCTAGCTATTTTTATGTAATTTGCCAAGGTTACTTACTTTTTTCACTCATATGAGAAAGAGCAGGACCTTTAGACACCCACAATTGAGATATACCTTTTAGACAAAGGTGTGTATGTGTGTATGGAGTTTCTTTCTTATTATTCAGCCAGCTCACTCTCTCTCTCTTCTAGTTAGGTACCCTCAAACTTTTAATAGTTGTGGCTTACCTCTTAAAAGAGATTGACAGAGAGGTATTTAATGAGGGTGTAAAGCAACTCTTTTTCCCATTTGTATTTAGCACAGGCCTCTTCTCCTCTCCTTCAGTATCATATAACATCCCTGTGGCAACTGCAGCAATTATTTATACGGAGAAAGAACACTGGAATGGTATTTAATGTATTTATGGCTTTCACTGAAATTTAGCAGCTGGAAATGAGGAGAAACAGTATCATGTGACCATCCAGCTCTCTCTAGAAAGGGCTTTGAGAAGTACAGTTAGGAAGTCAATGACATATTTAGGACAAATGGCATTCTCTTTCCAATGAGTGACCTGCTAGGTCTAAATGACATAATAGCCTTGGCTTTTTTACAAACACAAGCTGAATTAATTTGCAGAAGCCTTGCTGGGCTTTGGGATATGTGCAGAGGAAGAGGAGAGGTTTGGGTGGGATCTGTAACATTTTCCACCTCCACCCAGTGGAAACAGAAGAAAGAAAATGTTATCCAGAGACTCTATGCTCTGAGGAACCCGCTAAAAGGGGTCACAGAGCAGATAGCATCTGGAATGTCTGTGCTAGTTTGGCTGCAGGGAGACAATACTGCAAGCGAGCCAGGTCAGATCATACAAACAGACACAGGGGCCGCATCCAGACAAGTGCCACATACTGCACGGCCACACCGTAGACCTGGCTGTGGCACCACACACTGCACATTCAGGCATTCCCCATGCTGCTATCTTGGGGTCAAAAAACCCATGTGGAAAAGCAGCACAGCTGCGCACATGGCAGTAGTGTACACTCCCCAAAACTGGAGCCTGGCTGGCCAGAGCCACACTCCAGCTGCCAGCCAGGTTCCCAACTGCAGGAGTGCCACAGCTGTAGCTTCCCTAGCCCCCAGGACCCTAGGTAAGGCTGCTGTTGGGGCCAGCACAGTTGCTGGTCCAAGCCTCCCCTACCCCACTGGGGGCAACCGTGTGCCAGAGCATGCAGGTCCCCGGGGAACCAAACATCCATGCTCCTCTGGATGTCTCCAGGATGCCCATCTAGATATGTGTCGTGGCACAAATTTTGATATTTTTGAGCCAGCCTCTAATTTGTTCCCTATCAAAGCTGAATTCACTGGGAATTGAAAAACATTCTGAAAATTTCTGGATTTTATGTGGCCTTAGGGTCTCAGTATCTATGGAGGGATCTGGCTCTATATTTCCAGATACTTTAGGAATTCAGGCTGCCAATTAAAACTCACTCTGTAGACTCACCACCTCCCAAAACAGTGATGACTTGCCTGTATTTTCTTGGTGATAGTTGTATGCGACAGAAGAGATGGGAAGTGTAACAAGATGTAACCTAAATATTCGTTTGAACAAAGTGTTGTCATTTGATGTCATCTGGAGAAGCTGCTATCTTGCATTAAAAAATATCCATGGATCATGGAAGGCGCAATGTTGTCAAACAGAGACTGAATATGAATTCAGAGCCAATACTGGACTTAATTTTCCTAGGTTACAATTAGATGCTATATTTGTCTTGGGATAAACCATTTTATTCCAGGGTAAAGTGCAGTTATTCAGATGTCCAAGTCTGCTGTCCTGGGACAAACTCTGAAAAGGTTTACGGGATAAGAACTGCTAACAATTTGTTCTGGAACATCAGAAAGTGAGTCTGAACAGCTCTTGTAGAATTGCATCAATAACAGAAAGGTGACAATGCATTCAGCCACTCACTAAATCCTGATTAGAAATGTGCTGTGTGTACAGGCCAATCCCAGCACATTTCTGTTCTGTGACAAACACAGGCATAACTTATCTGGTGCCTAGGAACAGATGCAATGATTGTTCCTAACCCTAGAGACCTAAACAAATAGAAGCAACAATAAAAAAAAACATCTAGAGCTTTCACAACACGTACTTCACCATTGGTATTCTTGTCTCCCTCAAGTGAGGAAACTGTGACACAAGTGGTGCCATGGGCAAAGTCAGTCAGGAAATCAGTAGCAGACCTGAAAATTAGCCCGGCTTTCTATAATATACTCTTACACTGGCTCCATCTCAGAAAAAGTCAGGAAAAGTCAATGGCTAGTTATGAATATGCTCTTTGATGTACACTGTGGGCTGCAATTACTATTCTGAGGTGTTTACAATGAAGCTGAGATGGGAGACAATTAAAAAAAAAAATGAAGCTTGATATTGGACATCTCAGTAAGCCGATGCCCACTAAATATGTAAATGCAAACCAGGTCAGATCAGCACTTGTCCTTGAAGAAGGACATTTAGCATACCTAGTAACACAACTAATTTTTAAAATTAATTAATTCCCTTAAGGTATTGTGAGTGATGGATTAGAGACCTTAAATGGTGAAGCAGTCTGTAACGTGGAGCTTTTTAGATGAAGGCATTGAAAAAATACGATTTTGTGGTGTCATTTGGCCGAACAACTTTGTTGATCTTGCGAATGAGCTAATTTATTGTTTGGCAGAAGGAAAGTCTCATTTGTGAGACACTTTCAGTCAACCACTGCAAAGGGAGGAGAGTTGAGATACAGATTGCAGCAGATTCACTGTAGGTTGAAAACAGATCTTGTGAATAGAGGATGAAAAGACAAAACAGTGTCATACAACAAAGGTGGCAAAGCACGTGGTAACATTTTTATAAAAGTTCTTGACTCAAAGAAATGTGTAGGTAAGCACAGTGGCAAAGGATATGACGATTTCATATTTTAATAAAGAAACCAAGAAGTTACTTCATCAGTGTGTTCTTAGTAAATCTGTTAGTTGTAGATTCTGAGTCATCTCCATCTTAGTATGCAATGCATTACACCACGTAATGAGATTTATTTGAGTTTCAACTGTATTAGATTTTTCTACACATCAAGTATTTAATAAGAATTAGTATCCAGCCATGTACCCTTGTCCGCTCCACAATAATATTAACTGCAACAGACACAAGATATTCGTTTTCAAAGAGTATTTCTGAAGGATAAGTAGAAAAGTTCTACATAGATTTCCAAGAAACTTGTCCTATTCCTTTTTCAAGTCCACAGTGATTAAGAAAAAGACAGACAGATAGAGGAAAAGAAGGCAATGTAAACTGAAGCTGTGAAAATAAGCCTGTCTCATTAGTCATTGTGTCAATTACAGTATCTAAGGAACAATTTCATAGCAATAGCATATTTATTTGATATGCTGCTCTATCTACCTGGGCTCACAGTTACGGATGGCATTTGCTCTTAATGCTCAAAGTACCTCTTTAACAAAATGGCACTCCATAAAAATTTAGTGTGTTCCCACTGTAATTAAAAGGCCTAGTCATTTTTGTATTTATGATATAAACTATAATAGCTGTAAAATCCTGCAATTAATTTGCGCCAACATTTCATACTTGAGAAATTCTCATTACAAATTTCATTACATATTCACTTATCTGTAATTTGTCCTATATAACCTAAAGAATATTAACAAATTTAGAGTCACTTTTGCTCTATTAAAAACTAAATATGAAAGTCTTTCACCTAGCAGGCCAATCATGATAACATTTCAGTATTTCTTCCAAAATGGTGAATACTACATTCAGATTGTACAAAGAGAAATAACCTGTGTGAAAGATGTTGTAAATGTAATGCAAACCCATTTGGAAACTAAAGGATGAATCCTAAACTAATCCATTGTGGCCTTATTACTTAAAAAGCAGTAAGTGGGTTGAGTGCCTCAGAAAATGGCTGTTGGAGTTACACATACCGATCTAATGGCAGAATATGGCCAGCAGGCTATTAGAAAAATCAAGCTGCCCAAGTGCAGTAGACTGTGATTTTGGTTCTCCCTGTGCGTACACACTTCAGTTTTATTTTCTACTTCCTGGATTTTACCATGTTGTAGTTTCCCCAAAGGTCTTCTGGGCTATGGACCTTTTAGAGATGTTTATTCCCATGCTGTATAACAATGGCACAATGTATGATATTCTCCTCCATGCAAGTTATTCTCCTTCTAGTGCTTACAGCAGAATGAAACAATCAAGGAGCTATGGGAGAGCATTTCTTTTTCAAGCCAGGCAAGAGAGGGAGATCTATTATTATTATTATTTTTTTTTGTAGAGCTCAAATTGTCTCTGCTTCATTATACTTTAACCTGTGCCTATATTTATTACAGTGCTGTTAAAATCCTTATCCATGTCTTTCTCATAGCTTCACTTACAATTTCCCTCCAGGATCAGCCCTCCAGGCCTTGGCATGTGCCAAAGATGGTGAAATGCTATTGTGAGTCTTTTCACAAGCACATAAGTATATAACCACATCACTCATCTTCAAGGACTCTGCTAACTCTTTGATCATTTCAGAAGCCAGTTCAAATTTCTCCAAATCTTGAATCTACATCATGGATATTTAAAACCTTCTCCAGCTACATCTCCTTTCCTGAGCCCATACTGTTTGACATGGGCCTCTTCTTCTTTCCTCCCCATACTGAGAGATTGCATGATCATGCCCCATAATTATATTACAGCTAAGGAAGTGTTACGTCACCAGTGGGGCACAGAAGCTATATTTCAAAGTTGCAGAAAGCAGAGGCCCAGCAGTTAATGCAATGATCAATTTATTCAAAGAAGGATGGAGGGCTTGAAAACCAGATTGATCCCCTGGCAATAAATATAATGCTCATTTGGCAAGGTACATATCCTATACAAAATCCTGCAACTGTGGGCATAGAGTTTTGGCAACTGCAATAAATAAGCCTGCCCAAGGCAATCGTGTATGGCTGTACATCAGCAGTGAGCAACCTATAACCTATGGGCCAGATCCAACCTGCAGAGCCATTTTGTCCAGCCCACAGAATCAGAGGGCTTCTGCAGCATTTTGGTATTAATGGGCAGGGGTTCACCCAGGTGGTGGGAAGAACTGGCAACTGATAGCTCTGTCCAAGATGAAAGTGGTCCATGCTTGGAGCTAAACTCTGTTAAAGTGGCCCCCCTACTGCAAGATCTTGCTGAACTCTGCCCTATAATCCCATGGAGCTGTAACATGAAGGAAGTTGTGAGTGGTACAGTGCAACCTAGATCCAATGAACCTCAAAAATGATGAAGGAACATTGTTCCTGTCTGCTACTCTGCTTCCAATAATAGCTGAACTCAATCTATGTGGGTTTACTGGGATCTACATACTGGAGTGGGAAGGATTTGGTCCTACTTCAATCCCTGCTTGAGACTCTTAAGAAAACCCACACAGATCATTTTTGTGTGTTAAGTTGTTGAAGGATGAAAACTGGATGGGAGACTGTGGGCATGGATAGACCTATCAATTGCTCTTTCAAATCTAAGTTTCCCTTAAAAGATTAAGTGCCTCAAATATTTGCAGAAAAAGCCTTCAAAACAGGACCTCATTAGCTCCTACAGCAAGTCAACCTGTCACAATGACTGTGAAGCATAAAACAGCTCTGTGCATTTCAATGGGTGGCATTGATTCTTCACATATCATCAGAACATATAAGAAAGGAGAAGATAAATATTCCAAATATGTCAAGTAAAAGCCCAATGGGATGAAAGTGGCTAGATTTTACTGTGGGCTGCTCTCTGAAGGTTTTGAATACAGAATAAGGTTTGAAACCAACAGAAATTCTCCAACTGACTTTAGTGGACTTTGCAGCAGATTCCTACCGAACCCCAAGGGGTTTTGCAAGGAAGACGACCAAGAACAAGTAACTTTAACTACCTGTGACAGAACCACCTTGGGACACATTTTATTAAAATAACATCAGTCAGCGTTTCAACAAAACTATATTCCTAATAAAGAGTGGCTCATATATATCTTCTTCCCCTCCCCAGCCCCAAACAATATACAGCACTATATCAGCACTTCACTGGCTTTTACAACCACATTTATTTTATTTTAATTTGTAATTAACTTTTACAAAATTAAACTGGGAGAGGGAAAATTATTTTCTAACATAAATAATCTTGCCACTGGAAATGGCAGCTTTAACACAACCAACAACACAATTCACAAATTAAAGAAATATTGGCACACTTTGAAACTTTTGTGTGCTCCATCTTTTATAGAATATTACTGTGTAAATTGAATTTTTATATGATTTAATAAACCTCAAAAAGATATTATAGCCAAGTAACCATCTAACTGTAACAAATTGTACTCCTTTCTTATTACAAAGCTCTTGTTCCAAGTGGGATTCTCTTTCATCATCAAAATCCTGGCTTTTGACAAAACAGATACCATTAAAGTACCTTGTGCAAAGTACATCCACAGCACTGCCGTACTTCAAAAATAGGGTGCTTAATTCTGGAGGGTACTGCTATACAGGGCAACATAGTTTTTGCCTTCCTTCAGCTGTGAATCAACTTTGCAAACAAGTTACTCAGAAGAATTTTTTATGGCTGCATAATAAAACAGCAACAGCAAGCAAAGATACACATATGCAGAACTAGATGAGGTTTTGTAGCAAATAGTCAGATACTAAAATGGAATAACAGAAATATTGAAGGGAGGGATAGGCGCCAGGCATTTATATTTCTCAAAAGTGGCTTTTAACAGCATTTACAAACAAGGACAGTGAAATCATTCTAATCAAGTAACTGAATGCAAATTTTCAATTGTTTTATGTTCTGTAAAGAATGAAAATAGTGGCCATAAACACTTGGCCTTCTAGAAGAAAAGAACAAAATTAACTGTTATTGATTTTTACTCCTTGCCTCTAAATTTCAAACTTAACCTTCAACCTAAGATTCTTGCAATGTGTTCCCAACCTCTGAAGTATGGAATTTAATATTCAAATTTGGGTCTGAAATGCATTTTCTGTGCTCCCAATCTCTTTAGAAATTATGTTTATGGAATATCTTTGGGAGAGAATGAACTCTTTATTCATAATACATAAGCTTTACATTTTTAATAACAGAATTAGACCTTCACTGATTTTATAACTATGCTATTAGCCAACACACTCTGATTCCAAATTAATTCAAAATAACTCGCACAATGACTTCCAGCAGTCAGAATTGGAGAAGCATGGACTTTGAAGTAGGCAGAGCCTGTTAAATTAAGAGATAATTGCAGTTACCTCTAATGAAAGCACAAAACTGTTTCCCATTCCAATCCAAGTCTGGATTTATTACTAGCCAGTAGATTGGCATGCTGTTGATCTGTGTCTTCAAAAATTGCACAAAGAGCACTGAATAAAACCAGTGGCTTTACTTAATTTCATTATTTATGGTAAAGAAGCAGTCAAAAAAAATTCATTTTAAAAGTATATTCATAAGCTGGATACACATTAAAGGAGAATCATCTTACTAAACATATGCATAAGACCACCTACAGTCTCCAGTCAGATCGTGTCCAATTGTGCTATGTGCTGTGCAAAAATGTACACTCATCTCATCAGGTATTAATCAGCATAACTGCACTGACTTCAGTGAAGTTACCCTGAGTTAGTGCACCTAAAGACCTGATTTATAAACCCAATGAAGAAAAGTATTTTCACTCAGGAAATATGCAAGTGAGAGAAAGCCATGATGTTTATCAGTACCTAACACAAAGGGAACCAGATGGGAGCTTCTGGATGCTCTTGTAGTATTTTGTTTATAATAGTCTTCTGAAGGACACACACATTTCTAGACTTCAGAACATGTAAGAAACTTTTATGATCATAAAACAGAAAAAATATTTAAAATTAGTTTTTAAAAGTTTGAAAAAATTATTTTGATCATTTGATCCTAATAGCTTATACGAGTAAATCTTACAAGATATATGGTGTAATAATAAAATATGTTATCCTCAGATCAAGCTACTCAGGGTCCACAAACATGCCCCCTATTTTCTCAGCGTTCTGAACCCCTTCTGCAGCTCTTACCTGTGTTGACTAGTAGTTACTCCTGTGAGCAGCTCCATGGAAGCTAACGGGACATGTGATTAAGTAGCACTCTGTAAGAGTTTAGTAAGAGTTAAGTATTACAGAATGAGGCACATGGTGATAGATTCCAAATGAACATAGTGTATACATGGTGTTTTAACTGAGGCATAACCTGGATATCTTTGTTCAGTCCACAGACTGCACAGCAAGGTGATGGCCCTTTTGACAACCTTATTGATGACATTTCAACTATAGGTTGTAACTGACCAACTTGTGTTAAAAAAAGCAATGGGTACTCAAGATTTTTGAAACCCGAAGAAGGAAAGGGTCCCTTACTTTTTCAGCATTGCCAGCCACTGACAGGTACTCAAATGATAAAACTGTCAAAACTGTTACTTAACATTGTTGTCTGCATCGTAATCTGTTTCTCAGTAACACTGGGTCTGAGTAGCAGTAATAGAATTAATTATACTTCATTTTGCTGTCTTTAACAGTATTGACCAAATTTAAGAACAAATGAGAAGCGCTTATCAAGCTTGAAGAAAATAATCCATCAGTGGCACAATTTAAATTCTCTGCAGTTCTCTTATTAATCAAAGTAACACTTACTATCCTATCTCCACTTCCCATTAACAGTCATTAAGCACTGTTGCTGATTGAAGCAATTTCTTTAGGGATCTCAACCTCATTTTTAAGAGAATCTTCTACAGTAGAAAACAATATCATATAGGAACAGTGACTTCAAGAGAGGAAGAAGGTTCTTCAATCATGTTCTGACCTTGACATTTTTCTACAGTAAAAGTTCACAAAGCACACAACTAAGATGTTCTGAACTTTTGGTGTCTTTCCTGTGGCGGGACTGGTGCCCTCATATTAACACTGAAGGAAAACACTGTTTCAAAAGACAGCATTAGACAATAGGTTAAGTGTCTTTAACAACTGTACTAAACTGCATTAGTGGTTATTATTTTAAAACTCTTTCATACACAGCAAAAATCGAGAGGTAACTCATTTTGTAACCTTATGTCAATGATAGGAAAATTACAGAGTTTTAAATCTCAAAGGTTAACTAAAATAAAAAGATTTCTGACGTTCACTTTTATTCTCCTTTGTCACAATGTCATGGATTGATCATTTTTGAGCACAGAGATATAGGTAGCCATGTTAGTCTGAAGTCACATATAAGGCAGTGTAGATTTGCACCTTATAGAGTAACCAAAGTAGATATAGATAAAGAGCAAGCTTTCATGAGCTGAAGCTCACTTCATCACAGCATTTGATGAAGTGATCTTCTGAACTATTGTTATTCTGGATGCTTTCAAAGTATTTATTCTGCTGATGAGGGTTTTATGCCCCTTGCAGACACTGTGGTTCCCTGTTTTTACTTTTACAAGTTTTCATCCATAAGGGCCTGACTCATTGTCATGTCACTAAGGAGCCTTTCGCAGAAAGACAAACAGTACTTCTTCTGGAGAAAAATCAGTACTTACCTAAGCCAGGCCAAAAGGATTCATCTGAGTCTACTTTGGGTGACTCAGAAGTAGTTTTACTTGCAGCTACAAATGCAATCCCAAACTCTGACAGCACTACAATATGAAAATAATTACATGTGAGATATGATGATGCAATGAGCATCTCTCATCCCAGCTACATCCATGATTCAGAGTCAGGTGCCGGATATTAAGAGGGGTTTGGCTGGGCGGATGTTCATTCTCTCCACATACCAGGGCTGGTCTTTCAGAGTCTAGGACACTGATTGACTGGTCATTTTTACCCATGTGCCTTCTGTCCTCTGGCATTTGCATTCTGATGATGCCAGTCCATTTTTCCCTTATGAGCTAAATGTCAAGAGCAGGCATTACGAAAGCTACATACACAACTCTGCAACATTAACTTGTTCAGCTCTGGATAGTTCAGAATGGTTAATACTCTTTTCCAAATTCCACCAGCCCTCATCATAAGCAATGCTCCCCTCTCCCATTTCCAGAAATGAGGTGGAACTGTCTTCCTTTCACATCAATCCCCTTTTATTCCAGGAGGGAGAAAACAAGATGAAAATCCAGCCTGCCTTGGTGCTATGCACCCAGCTTGCATGGCAGAAAGAAAACCAAACCCTAAACCACTACCAGCAACAAAACACTATGTTTTTATTGCTGAAAATACAAAGTGACCTTGGAATCTAACGGCTATGCTTTATTTGTAGATCCTATGCCATGACCTAGAGAGCAGACTGCAGTTTCAAGGGGACAGAATTCAATTCATAATTAATTTGATTCACTCCAGAAACATAATACCACTGAGATTCTCATATGGCTGAATAAAGGAATCGGGTCTCCACAATACAAAATACTAAGCTAGATTTTGGATCAATGTAATACCTACTCCCGTTAAAGTACCTAAAAAGGAAAACATCTACAAAATGTCCCATTAGGCTGACACGTGTACACTACAAGGAACAGAAAAGCAGAATTATGCACTGTGTTTAAGGAGTATGAATGGATTCCAGATCCCTGGTGTTTCATCTATACGAACAAGAGTAGCTAGCTCATCACATAGCTTCCCACTGTGTATCAGACTTGCATACAATTGCTGCAGACACATGTTTAGTGGCAGAATATGGACATATGTATATTAGCAAATAGTTGTGGAGTGAAATAGGAAAATATTGTGGGTTTGTAGGAAGGTACTTCCATGTATAATACTCACATTAATGGAAGAAACCATGCCATTTCAATCCTCATCCACTGTCACACAAGTCTTGAAAAAAATAAAACCACAGACTTTTTGGTGTGTGGGTAGGCAGCAAGGTAGAAGGAGATCAAGTACTTGGATAATGATATCTCTATGTTCGGGATCTCTGTGCTTTGATAGCTCTCTGTGGTATCATGCAGAAGTCTTTTAGGGTTAGAGAGCATGGTCAGTGGATTAATGAACTACACGGTCCCACATAATATCACAGCTGAGGTAGTAGGTACTAGCTTTGTGCTCAGGCTCTGGAAAAGAGGTGGATTCCACTTCACTCAACCACCCAGAGGATCTTAATGCAAAGTCCATTTTCTTGTGTTTTGCAGATGGGAGAAATTGTGACCATATGGACATAAATCATTGTACACATGAGCAGATCCTCAGCTAGTGTAAACATTCCGTGCTCCATTGATTTCCAAACGCCACTGGGGGGGGGGGTGTATTTTTTATATATACATATATATATATAAACACACACACACATACACACATACACATATATATATACACATACACATATGTGGCTGGCTCAGTTTAAGACTAACAGAAAGCCTTATTAAAAATTACAGAGAAGATATACAGGATCGATCTGTGCATAAAATCTTATGAGCCTCTCTTTCCCCTTCACAAGTTTAGTACTGTTTGTAACTACTGTAAGCCAGTCTAGCTGAAGACAGAGGAAAACAAAGTCACTAATTGCAGGATGGCTATTCAAGTAATTTATGCTATGGTATCCATAGCTTCCATTCGTCGTTCTAGGGTACTTGGATTGCAGCAACTAATAAGTTAACTCATTGCATTAGATAGCCTGTTAGTCAAACAGAGGAGGTTGTTTAACTACACAGATATTTTACAAAAAGTAAGCACATTTAGTACCAGGCTCACATAGCTACAGATATTTTCATCTTATTAAAATGGACAGATATATGATGGGACAAGGGAAAAAAAGGCAATTTTTATTCTTATGCTTTTAATTTTTAATGGGAGCACTGTATTATGATAAGCACTTCCAGAGGCAGCTTACATAATAGAAAAAGCAAATATCTTGGCACAAAATCAGAAGACGTATAATACTGAAGGTTACTTGCTTTATAACTTCACAAACAGTTAATCTGTGCAATAAAAGGCAAGGGAGACAAATGTAATTAAAATACACTAAAAAATAATAATAAATGAGTGCGACTTCCAGTTAAGCTGGAGCTTAGCAGCAACCAGATTACTTCTGCAAACTATTTTCACTTAGCACAGTTCAGATGGAATTATTGCCATGACCTTTTAAAAATGTGAAGAGTGAATCAATACCCTTTCAGAGGCAAGATTGCGGGAGCAGAACTGGCCATGCCATAATGGTGTGTATTTCTGCATCAGAAGGCAGTTGAAACCTAATTATCGTCAATCATATACAAGGTAGGCCCATGTAATGAGGAGCACTGTGCAGGCTGTGTGTGAGCCTGCATACATGTCTGTGTACATGAGGCTATTTTGGTGCCAATGAAGTCAGATTTAAAGGTAAGTTATAGGGATTGTCACTCATTTACAATAACTAACACCAGTCTGTCAGAAATGGCAACCTGTACATGATGCATGACTGGCTGGCAGTCTGCCATACTCCCACAGACCTTGCAGCCAAGAATCACATTTTATTGTAGAGGTCATCAGACTACTTACTTGGATACATGCCATATATTATTAGGAATAACCATCAGCCAATCAGCAGCATGT